>NC_084565.2:36422500-36475000 GCF_033978685.3 Nerophis lumbriciformis
TCAATTCTTCATTCTCTTTATAGCAACCAGCAGACCAGTCCAACGGGTCAAAGACTGTTCCCAAGATGAGACGTGCCAAGGGAAAAAGAAGCAACACCCGTTCACAAGGGTTTTGGTCAGTCCAATGCTATCAGGAGTGGCTAATACAAATGATTCTAAACGAAAAATATAAACACCTGAGGCTAGTTTCCTCCTTTACAAGAATGCAACCTTTGTAGCATTCTTTAGCTATTGAAGACAGTTTGAGGTTCCATACAGTAGGCCTCATTCTAGTTATGGAGTCTGTTTAGCTGATTGGGGAGCTAGTGGGTCCATGACTTCTGTTTTGTTTGATCAGCCGTTTTACTGCCGTGTTACAGACACTGTTTGGAAACAATGAATTAATAACACATAAAATATATCATGTGTAAATAACTCATTTCACAACGTATATATCTGCGGCTAGTAAATGGAAACATATTTGTTCCCCCTTAAAATGTAGTAGGTGCGGCTTATGTAGTCCGGAAAAACCGGTACTTATTTTTACCTTCATTTGTATTTGATTGAACTTGTATTGACTGTGTACAGGTAAGGCGATTGACAACAAATTCTCACTGACCTGGTCAAAGAGGCAGCAGACAAACAGAATTCAAAGCGACACATGCAAACACACACACAAAACTGTACGTGAAAACACAAGTAGGTTCAAAATAAGTGTCGACTAAGCATATTTTCCTTCAATACATTTTTTAAATGAAGATATTGGGATGAGAAGGTACGTTTTAATGAGATTGTTCATGAAAAGTAAAGATCCTGTTTTAGCTCTTGTTGTGTGTTTAATTATAATTATATTTGGAAGAAAATATAATTGTGTGTTGTTGGTTTAACACATAATGACGCACACTTTGCATTAATTGTGTGTGAATGTGTGTGTGTGTGTTTCCATTCATACACTTTTCCTTTCACTCTGCACTGGCCTTTTGGTTTCGTGTACAGACTTAATGACGTACTACTAAACATTACAAAGCCGTTTTTTTTTTTCTCTCCCTTCCCCGCCTTCGGAAATCAACTCCATTTCCACGTCACTCGCATGCTCGCTCGCTCGCACGCCCCGCTTTGGTAATGGAGCTGCAATCTTCTAGTCGGAGCGTAAAGTTTATACATTCTATTTTTACATCGAGAGGACGCTGGTGTTTCAACAGCTAAAGGCCTCACACACACACACACACACACACACACACACACACACACACACACACACACACACACACACACACACACACACACACACACACACACACACACACACACACACACACACACACATTTTTGTGTATTTCTTACCTTCTTGAGACCTCCGAAAAATGCCTACCTCTTTAGGACCAGCCTTTCTAGATATATAAAAATGTGTATTTACAACATGAATAATATATACATACTATGCAAATATAAAAAAGCTTGTTGTGAGAAATGAGTGGGAATTTCACAAGAAAAAGGTCACAATTTCACAAGAAAAACTTCGAATTTTGCCAGTGTTATAATAAAAGTCGTCATTTTACTCAACGCAAGTCAACATTTTACAAGAAAAACTGAACATTTGTGCAATATTATAATAAAAGTTGGAATTGTACTCAATAACAGTCGCAATTTTACAAGAAAAGCTTAACATTTTGGCAATTTATAGAAAGAGTCGTAATTCAACTCGACAAAAGTCACAATTTTACAAGAAAACTTCAAAATGTTGGCAATATTATTATAATAATAATCGGAATTTTACTTGGTAAAATCATTTTACTCAAAAAATTTCACAATTTTACAAGAACAACAAAAAATATTGTGATAAAAGTCAGAATTTTATATGACAAATGTCACCATTTTGCATTAAAAAGCAATCATTTTACATAAAAAAGTAATTATTTTATGAGAAAATATTGCAATATTACAGAAACAGAAAGAATATGAGAAATTGTTCCCAATTTTATAAGAAAAATGTCGACACATTGTGAGAAAAAGACTGCTTTTAGTTAATTATTTTTTTTGTAATTGGTTTTTAATTTTCATTATTTACTGCAAGTTATTGCAGTATGTCTCTGTATACATATTTATTTATTTTAATTTTTTTATTAATTTTGGCCAAAGGGGGCGCATTTCAGTTTCTCACACACATCTTTGTATTTGTTACCTTCTTGAGACCTCCGAAAAATGCCTCCCTCTCTAGGACTACCCTTTCTAGATATATAAAGATGTGTATTTACAACATGAATAATATATATATATACTATGCAAATATAAAAAAGCTTGTTGTGAAAAATTAGTTGGAATTTCACAAGAAAAAGGTCACAATTTCACAAGAAAAACTTCGAATTTTGCCAGTGTTATAATAAAAGTCGTCATTTTACTCAACGCAAGTCTACATTTTACAAGAAAAACTGAACATTTGTGCAATATTATGATAAAAGTTGGAATTTTACTCAATAACAGTCGCAATTTTACAAGAAAAGCTTAACATTTTGGCAATTTTATGGAAAGAGTCGTAATTTAACTTGACAAAAGTCACAACTTTATAAGAAAACTTTAAAATGTTGGCAATATTATAATAATAATCGGAATTTTACTTGGTAAAGTTATGACAAATGTCATAATTTTACTCAAAAAATGTCACTGTTTTACAAGAACAACAAAAAAATTGGCAATATTTTGATAAAAGTCTGAATTTTATATGACAAATGTCACCATTTTGCATTAAAAAGTAATAATTTTACATTATAAAAGTCATAATTTTATGAGAAAATGTTGCAATATTACAGAAACAGAAAGAATATGAGAAATTGTTCCCAATTTTATAAGAAAAAAAGTCGACACATTGTGAGAAAAAGACTGCTTTTAGTTCATTTATTTTTTTTAAATTTTTTTTTTTGTAATTGGTTTTTAATCTTCATTATTTACTTCAAATTATTACGGTATGTCTCTATATATACATTTAAAAAAATATATTTTTATTCATTTTGGCCAAAGGGGGCACATTTCAGTTTCTCACACACATTTTTGTATTTCTTACCTTCTTGAGACCTCCGAAAAATGCCTATCTCTTTAAGACCACCCTTTCTAGATGTATAAAGATGTGTATTTAAAACATGAATAATATATACATACTATGCAAATATAAAAAAGCTTGTTGTGAAAAATGAGTGGGAATGTCACAAGAAAAAGGTCACAATTTCACAAGAAAAACTTCGAATTTTGCCAGTGTTATAATAAAAGTCGTCATTTTACTCAACGCAAGTCAAAATTTTACAAGAAAAACTGAACAATTGTGCAATATTATGATAAAAGTTGGAATTTTACTCACTAACAGTCGCAATTTTACAAGAAAAGCTTAACATATTGGCAATTTATAGAAAGAGTCGTAATTCAACTCGACAAAAGTCACAATTTTACAAGAAAACTTTAAAATGTTGGCAATATTATTATAATAATAATCGGAATTTTACTTGGTAAAATCATTTTACTCAAAAAATTTCACAATTTTACAAGAACAACAAAAAATATTGTGATAAAAGTCAGAATTTTATATGACAAATGTCACCATTTTGCATTAAAAAAGTAATAATTTTACATAAAAAAGTAATTATTTTACGAGAAAATATTGCATTACAGAAACAGAAAGAATATGAGAAATTGTTCCCAATTTTATAAGAAAAAAGTCGACACATTGTGAGAAAAAGACTGCTTTTAGTTAATTATTTTTTTTGTAATTTTTTTTGTAATTGGTTTTTAATTTTCATTATTTACTTCAAGTTATTGCAGTATGTCTCTGTATACATATTTATTTTTTTAAATTTTTTTTTATTAATTTTGGCCAAAGGGGGCGCATTTCAGTTTCTTACACACATTTTTGTAATTGTTTCCTTCTTGAGACCTCCGAAAAATGCCTACCTCTTTAGGACCACCCTTTCTAGATATATAAAGATGTGTATTTACAACATGAATAATATATACATACTATGCAAATATAAAAAAGCTTGTTGTGAAAAATGAGTGGGAATTTCACAAGAAAAAGGTCACAATTTCACAAGAAAAACTTCGAATTTTGCCAGTGTTATAATAAAAGTCGTCATTTTACTCAACGCAAGTCAACATTTTACA
Source organism: Nerophis lumbriciformis (assembly GCF_033978685.3). Lineage (NCBI taxonomy): Eukaryota > Metazoa > Chordata > Actinopteri > Syngnathiformes > Syngnathidae > Nerophis > Nerophis lumbriciformis. The sequence goes on from NC_084565.2 coordinate 36,426,626, forward strand.
AGAAAAACTGAACAGATGCTGCGAGTCGGCCAGTTGCTGGGGTAGTGACCTTGTTTGTCAGCATGTCTGTGATCTTCTTTTAATTCTTTTTTTTTATTAATTAATTAATTAATTAATTTATTTATTTATTTATTTTTTAATATATTTTATTAATATTATTTTTTAATTTTCCCCTCCCTCAGGGGGGGGGGGGCTCGGCGGGGCGGTTGCTGGTTGTTCCATCTCCATCGTTGGGGTCCCTGCGGGTGGGGTGGGTGGTTCCCGTGGCCCTGTGCCTGGGTGGTCCTGCGGCGGCCGTTTTGGGTGGGGTGGCCGGGGACTGGCCTCGCCGCGCTCTCCGGGGGTGGGGGGTGGGCTCGTGGGGGCCCGGTTGCCGGTGGGGCGGGGGCGGTCTTCCCGTCCGGTTGCGGGGAGTCTCTGGGTCCCTCGGGCGGGGCGTCTCGCCTTTCTGCCCGTGTGGGGTGTGGTCTCTCGCTGGCTTGGGGTCTGGCTGTCCCCTGCTTTTCTCGTGCCCTGTCCTCTGCCGGGTGCGTCTGTCTGCGGCCTGCTGCTGGCCCTTGTGGGCGGTACGGTGGGTCGGGCTCTGGGGTTCCTGTCGCTGGCCGGCTTGGCTGCGTGGGGGCGGTGGTCCCTGGTTCCCTGGGCACCACGCCTCCTGTTTGTGGGTTGGGCTCTCGGGGGTGATGGGGCCGTGCTCTGGCTCCCACGCACTCTGGGAGTCGATTGTATTGTACATGCAAATTCACATATGCTCACATACGTACATAGGTACCTACGCTCCCACATACATACACAAATACAGTACATATTTACCTACCTAATGTTCGTACATCCACACGCACATTCAATATACAAACATACACATACACATACTGTACATATACATTCACTGTACAAACACATATACACATTCTGTACATATACATTCATTGTACAAACACATATACACATTCTGTACATATACATTCATTGTACAAACACATATACACATTCTGTACATATACATTCATTGTACAAACACATATACACATTCTGTACATATACATTCATTGTACAAACACATATACACATTCTGTACATATACAAGTACATATGCATACTTACACTCATGCACATAATCACGTTTCATCAAACATATATTAACGTTGTTGCCCTAGGGTAAACTGGGTGTAACACATGGCACACTGACAAAGCTTAACCTATTGTGACTATAACAATCTACAAGGTTAATGTAGGTTGCTTCTCTTTCTCCCCCTCCATTTTTCTGCATTCTTTCGTATCTCAAGTTATCATTACGTATATGTATTGTTGCATTTAAACAACTGTATTGTTGATAATAAAGGTAAATTATTGGTATTGTTCATTATCAATAGCGCTATTTCTATTGGTATTTGTATTGATCCATTTGTAGTGTAATAATGCTCATTGTTATTTCTGTATTATTTTTTATTTTTCGCTAACTGCTTATTTGCTATTACTTTTACCATCATATTTGTACATGTCATATTTGCTGATGTTGCTCTATTGTTGTTGTTGTTGTTGTTTGCTGTTGTTGTTTTTGTCTCTCTGTCTAATCCCCCTCTTGTCCCCACAATTTCCCCCTCTGTCTTCTTTTTTTTTCTCTTTCTATCCCCTCCTGCTCCGGCCCGGCTGCACTAAATGATAATATAAATACATTTAATAAAGTCAAATACAAATAAGGCAACAAGAGAAGTATCCTACACTTCTCTTTTGTAAAGTAAATCTGAACAGCCGACATGGGCATCTACATCAACTATATGATTTGCCTGAGAAGCTGGACAGGACATAAAAAAAAAAAAAAAAAAAAAAAAAAAAAAAAAAACTGAACATTTGTGCAATATTATGATAAAAGTTGGAATTTTACTCAATAACAGTCGCAATTTTACAAGAAAAGCTTAACATTTTGGCAATTTATAGAAAGAGTCGTAATTCAACTCGACAAAAGTCACAATTTTACAAGAAAACTTTAAAATGTTGGCAATATTCTTATAATAATAATCGGAATTTTACTTGGTAAAATCATTTTACTCAAAAAAATTCACAATTTTACAAGAACAACAAAAAATATTGTGATAAAAGTCAGACTTTTATATGACAAATGTCACCATTTTGCATTAAAAAAGTAATTCTTTTACGAGAAAATATTGCAATATTACAGAAACAGAAAGAATATGAGAAATTGTTCCCAATTTTATAAGAAAAATGTCGACACATTGTGAGAAAAAGACTGCTTTAGTTAATTATTTTTTTTGTAATTTTTTTGTAATTGGTTTTTAATTTTCATTATTTACTTCAAGTTATTGCAGTATGTCTCTGTATACATATTTATTTATTTTAATTTTTTATTAATTTTGGCCAAAGGGGGCGCATTTCAGTTTCTTACACACATTTTTGTATTTGTTACCTTCTTGAGACCTCCGAAAAATGCCTACCTCTTTAGGACCAGCCTTTCTAGATGTATAAAGATGAGTATTTACAACATGAATAATATATACATACTATGCAAATATAAAAAAGCTTGTTGTGAAAAATGAGTGGGAATTTCACAAGAAAAAGGTCACAATTTCACAAGAAAAACTTTGAATTTTGCCAGTGTTATAATAAAAGTCGTAATTTTACTCAACGCAAGTCTACATTTTACAAGAAAAACTGAACATTTGTGCAATATTATGATAAAAGTTGGAATTTTTACTCAATAACAGTCGTAATTTTACAAGAAAAGCTTAAAATGTTGGCAATTTTATGAAAAGAGTCCTAATTTTACTCGACAAAAGTTCCAATTTTACAAGAAAACTTAAAAATGTTGGCAATATTATATTAATAATCTGAATTTTTCATCATTTTACTCAAAAAATGTCACAATTTTACAAGAACAACCATACAAAATTGGCAATATTGTGATAAAAGTCAGAATTTTATATGACAAATGTTGCCATTTTGCATTAAAAAGTAATACTTTTACACAAAAAAGTAATCATTTTACAAGAAAATATTGTAATATAACAGAAACAGAAAGAATATGAGAAATTGTTCCCAATTTTATAAAAAAAAGTCGACACATTGTGAGAAAAAGACTGCTTTTAGGTAATTTTTGGGGGGGTAATTTTTTTTTTGTAATTGGTTTTAATCCTCATTATTTACTTAAAGTTATTACAGTATGTCTCTTTGTAGACATTTAATTTATTTTTAATTTATTTTTATTGATTTTGGCCAAAGGGGGCGCATTTCAATTTCTTACACACATTTTTGTATTTGTTACCTTCTTGAGACCTCCGAAAAATGCCTACCTCTTCAAGACCACCCTTTTTAGATATATGAAGATGTGTATTTACAACATGAATAATATATACATACTATGAAAATATAAAAAAGCTTGTTGTGAAAAATGTGTTGGAATTTCACAAGAAAAATGTCACAATTTCACAAGAAAAACTTAGAATTTTGGCAGTATTATAATAAAAGTCGTTATTTTACTCAACGCAAGTCAAAACCTTATGAGAAAAACTGAACATTTGTGCAATATTATGATAAAAGTTGGAATTCTACTCAATAACAGTCGCAATTTTACAAGAAAAGCTTAACATTTTGGCAATTTATAGAAAGAGTCGTAATTCAACTCGACAAAAGTCACAATTTTACAAGAAAACTTTAAAATGTTGGCAATATTATTATAACAATAATCGGAATTTCACTTGGTAAAGTCATTTTACTCAAAAAATTTCACAATTTTACAAGAACAACAAAAAATATTGTGATAAAAGTCAGAATTTTATATGACAAATGTCACCATTTTGCATTAAAAAAGTAATAAGTTTACATTAAAAAAAGTCATAATTTTACGAGAAAATATTGCAATATTACAAAAACAGAAAGAATATGAGAAATTGTTCCCAATTTTATAAGAAAAAAGTCGACACATTGTGAGAAAAAGACTGCTTTTAGTTAATTATTTTTTGTAATTGGTTTTTAATTTTCATTATTTACTTCAAGTTTTTACAGTATGTCTCTGTATACGTATTTATTTATTTAAATGTGTTATGAATTTTGGCCAAAGGGGGCGCATTTCAGTTTCTCACACACATTTTTGTATTTGCTACCTTCTTGAGACCTCCGAAAAAAGCCTACCTCTTTAAGACCAGCCTTTGTAGATATATAAAGATTTGTATTTACAACATGAATAATATATACATACTATGCTAATATAAAAAAGCTTGTTGTGAAAAATGAGAAAAGCTTAAAATGTTGGCACTTTTATTAAAAGAGTCGTAATTTTACTCGACAAAAGTCACAATTTTATAAGAAAACTTTAACATTTATTATTGTTAATATTATTATTATAATAAAAATCTGAAATTTTACTAGGCAAAATGATGACAAAAGTCATAATTTTACTCAAAAATGTTTACTTTTGTACGCACATTAAATCAACAAAATATCCTGACTTTGGAGCAATGTTCACAGACTCTAGTATTTGGCTCTCTACTAGATGCAATGGTTTTCCGTATTGGGACCATGATTTATGTCATCACTTGTTCACACCTCCTCATATGGAAGCTACTTTTAACTTCTTGGTGTCTCAAGAAGGCTAGAAATACAAGAACACACACACACGCACAAACACACACGGTCTAAGAGGGTGAAAGGAACTCATCTTGTAAATGTTGTTGCATTGGACCATCCAAAATGTCCCCACAAAGAAAACTGTCCCCACAGGTGGGATGTTGTGACACACACACACATACACACACACACACACACACACACACACACACACACACACACACACACACACACACACACACACACACACACAGTGCCAGCAGCAACAGCCTTCTTGGCACCGCCCCGGTTTCTCTAACTGAAAAAAAAGGCATCTGTTTCTTCTTTCTTCTCAGCCGACCGCTTGGCCTGTCTCCACTCTTGCTTTCTCACCAAACTGGCACACACACACACACACACACACACACACACACACACACACACACACACACACACACACACACACACACACACACACACACACACACACACACACACACACACACACACACACACACACACACACACACACACACAGCAAAGAGATTTAGAATTTAGACTCAAAAGACAAGTCAGCAATTAAATAATAGAAGATAGTGTGTGTGCGTGCACGTGCGTGCGTGCACGTGCGTGCGTGCGTGCGTGCGTGCGTGTGTGTGTGTGTGTGTGTGTGTGTGTGTTCTTGTATTTCCACCCTTCTTGAGACATGAAGAAGGAAAAGTAGCTTCCATATGAGGAGGTGTGAACAAGTTATGACATAAATCATGGTCCCAATAACATTGCATCTAATAGAGAATGTCTCATTTGGTGACATCTATCAACATTAGGGTGGTCCCAAAAAGGAGGGATTTTTCTAATGTTGGTTTTAAAAGTGCTCCCCCTCTGGTCAACATACGAAATAACAAGTGTGTGTAAGAAATTGAAATGCGCCCCCTTTGGCCAAAATTAATTAAAAATAAATAAATAAATATGTATATAGAGACGTACTGTTATAACTTGAAGTAAATAATGAAGATTAAAAACCAATTACAAAAAAAAATTCGCCAAAAAATCAATGAATTAAAAGCAGTCTTTTCTCACAATGTGTTGACTTTTTTCTTATAAAATTGGGAACAATTTCTCATATTATTTCTGTTTCTGTGATATTGCAATATTTTCTCCTAAAACTATTACTTCTTTATGTAAAATTATTACTTTTTAATGCAAAATGGTGACAATTGTCATATAAAATTCTGACTTTTATCACAATATTGCCAATGTTTTTGCTGCTCTTGTAAAACATTGACATTTTTTGAGGAAAATGACGACTTTTGTCATCATTTTTGTCGTAACGTGGACTATGGGATGGTTTGTTTTCCCGGAATGCAAAGGAATTGGAGCGGACGTGGCGTGAAAGTAAATACATCTTTATTTTAGCACTGACTACAAAAGGGGTACAAACAAAAGGCTCGTTCAAGGCGGAAACAAACTTGGCTAAGAAACAAAAACTACCACAAAGGCAAAACTATGGACAATAAACAAAAACTTACTTGGAACGCAGGGAACTATGGCATGGATTTCAGAGGTATAGTCAGGTAACATGGTGTCAAGGGGAGCATGAGTAGTACAGAGGTAATGTCGCCAGACAGACTAACTGAAAAGGACAGGCTTAAATACTAGTGACATGATTGATGACAGGTGTGTGAGTCCGAACGTGAAAACAGGTGCAACTAATGGGTTGACATGGTAACAAAGCAAGGGAGTGAAAACAGGAACTAAAAAGAGTACAAAAACCAAACAGAACATAACTTAAACAAAACATGATCACAGACATGACAATTTTGCCAAGTAAAGTTCCGATTATTATAATATTGCCAACATTTTAAAGTTTTCTTATAAAATTGCGACTTTTGTCGAGTAAAATTACGACTCTTTTCATAAAATTGCCAAAATATTAAGCTTTTCTTATAAAATTGCGACTTTTGTCGATTAAAATTACGACTCTTTTCATAAAATTGCCAAAATATTAAGCTTTTCTTGTAAAATTGCGACTTTTATCGAGAAAAATTCCAACTTTTATCATAATATTGCACAAATGTTCAGTTTTTCTTGTAAAATGTTGACTTGCGTTGAGTAAAATGAGGACTTATTATAAGACTGCCAAAATTCTAAGTTTTTCTTGTGAAATTGTGAACTTTTTCTTGTGAAATTCCAACTCATTTTTCACAACAAGCTTTTTTTATATTTGCATAGTATGTATATATTATTCATGTTGTAAATACACATCTTTATATATCTAGAAAGGCTGGTCCTAAGGAGGTAGGCATTTATCGGAGGTCTCGAGAAGGTGACACATACAAGAATGTGTGTGTGTGTGTGTGTGTGTATGTGTGTGTGTGTGTGTGTGTGTGTGTGTGTGTGTGTGTGTGTGTGTGTGTCTGTGTGTGTGTGTGTGTGTGTGTGTGCTGTTGCTAAATCCAACTCCGGCACCAAATTCAAATGTAGTCTCTTTGATACTGGGCTGATGTTGCCAACAGACGTGAAAAGAGTTGGCGGCACATGTGTCGTTCTATTTCTGCTTAGGTCTTTTTTAAATAGCCCGTAGCATTTTAGCTTAGCTTAGCATAGCCTAACGCTCAATTAGACAGTTGGCGTCCTAATGCATTTCCACGTTGAGCGCATAAGCAACAAGTGTCAGTTGTCACGTCCCCAAGAAGCTATGGACACTTAGCAGTCGCCATCTTAGCTACCTAGCGGAAGGGCTAACTGGTAAAACACACACATAAACATTTTGATCGTTTTTTCTGATAAGTGCGCAACGATGCTTACTGAAGTGTACTTAGACAAGTGTTTAATTTAGACGCAGCCCAAACTGGCTGAATATTTTGAAGTTGGAACCGTTTGAATCGGATAAAAAATGTGGGAGTTGTGGAACTTTGAAGAATGTCCCATTGATTTCAATGGGAATTTCCCAAAAAATGTAGGAATTTCGGGAAAAGCGGGATTTTTTTTTTGAAAATGGTAACAAACTTGAATGGTCTGGATGAGTTGAAATGGTTGGTGTTGGAATTTTTCCAATCAGTCGAGAAATGTTGAAGAAGTAACTTGTTGAATTGAGAAATGGTATTACGGAATTCCTGGAATTTCGGGAAAACCGGGCATTTTTCCAGTTAAAAAACAACTTAGTTTTTTGTCCTGATTAAGAGGAATGTTTTGACAGTAGAACGGTTGATGTGGGTTGACAAATGTGGAAGGAGTAGTTGCCAGAAAAAAGGGTGGAAATAGGGCTTTGGAAAACCAGGAATTCTGGAAAATCCTGCAAATTTTTTGAACTTGGAAAAAAGGGAGTTTAAATTTCCAGGATGGTGGAATGTGTTGAAGGGGAAATGGTTTGAAAAATAAATAAATAAAATAAAATAAATAAAAAATAAAACAAAATAAAATAGAATAAAATAACAAAAAATAAGATAAAATAAGAACAAATAAGATAAAATAAGATAAAATAATATAAAATAATATAAAAGGAGTCAATGGGATCAAATTGGTCTCAAGGGTACCCAGTGTCGCCATTTATGCATATCCTCAATATATGAAATTTGAAAAAATAACTTACAAAATAAATAATTTAAATAAAATAAAATGAAATAAATACAAAATAAAATAAAATAAAATAAAAGGAGTCAATGGGACCAAATTGGTCTCAAGGGTACCCAGTGTTCGGCATTTATGCATATCCTCAATATATGAAATTTGAAAAAATAACTTAAAAAAAATAAAATAAAAAATAAAATAAAATAAAAATAAATACAAAATAATAATAATAAAATAATAATAAAATAAAATAAAAGGAGTCTATGGGACCAAATTGGTCTCACGGGTACCCAGTGTCGGCATTTATGCATATCCTCAATATATGACATTTGAAAAAATAACTTAAAAAACAAATAAATAAAATAAAAATAAAATAAATACAAAATAAAATAAAATAAAATAAAATAAAATAAAATAAAATAAAAGGATTCAATGGGACCAAATTGGTCTCAAGGGTACCCAGTGTCAGCATTTATGCATATCCTCAGTATATGAAATTTGAAAAAATAACTTAAAAAATAAATAAATAAAATAAAATAAAAATAAAAATAAAAATAAATATAAAACAAAATAAAATAAAATAAAATAAAAGGAGTCAATGGGACCAAATTGGTCTCAAGGGTACCCAGTGTCGGCATTTATGCATATCCTCAATATATGAAATTTGAAAAAATAACTTAAAAAATAAAAAAATTAAATTAAATTTAAAAAAATAAATACAAAATAAAATAAAATAAAATAAAATAAAAGGAATCAATGGGACCAAATTGGTCTCAAGGGTACGCAGTGTCGGCATTTATGCATATCCTCAATAAAATAACTTAAAAAATAAATAAATAAAATAAAATAAAATAAATACAAAATAAATACAAAATAAATACAAAATAAAATAAAATAAAATAAAATAAAATCCCAAAAACTGAAAATAAAATAAAATAAAATCCTGGCCAGTTTAGAATTAGCCTTAAGACGGCGTGTAGAACATCTCCAAGTTCTTGCCAGGACATTACAGTAACATGTACAAAAATACACGCCACACGCTCTAAGTCTTAGCCGGACTATTTTCTCTGAAAACCCGAGATTCTTTTGTGAGAACTGTGCCACCATTTGTCACGTTCGGGATCACGTTCGTCCCTAAACTGTGGTCCGAGTAATCCATCCGTGTGATGTGTTCAAGTCCGGCTCGGTGTCCCTGGGCCTCCAAAATGGGGTAATTTGTTTTGTTTTAATAAAGCCTCTGTTTTTCTTGGGTCAGATTGTCAAGGAGCAAATTGCTTTCTAATCACATCACACATGGAAAGTCCAGATGCGCACGTCGCCGAGTATTAACACGCGTCTGTTTTCATTGCGAAGCAAAACACGTCACTTCATTTGGCCCGGCTTGGACCACGGACTCGGTGACAGGCGGCAGCCGTGTGGAATGGAGTCCTGACCGCAGTGAAGAGGAAAACCTTCTAATAATAGACTTTAGTTCGTTAAGTAAATACACGAGTGCAGGGGTCTTCTACGTTTTCCAGGCCAAGGACCCCCAATCTGAAGTAGAAATGGAACAAGGACCTCCTACCAATGTAGTGTTGTCCCGATACCAATATTTGATACTTTTTGGTATATTTCTAAATAAGAGGGCATTATTGGCTTTATTTTATCTTAGGGTACATTAAACATATGTTTTTTATTGTAAGTTTGTCCTTGTGTCCAGGGACATATTTCCTGAGTTTATAAACATGATATAAATAAATTAAAAAAACAAAAGAAGATTTTGTGATGCTAGAAAATATCGATGTAATCATAGCGACTATACACTCCTGTACTTGGTATCATTACAGTGGATGTCAGGTGTAGATCCACCCATGGCATTTGTTTACATTGTGATGCCGGTGAGCTACAGTGTGTAGTGAAGCATGTTTAGCTATTCCTCGTCCTCCAGTGATAATGTTACTTGTAAGAAACTTACTTTATTTGTCGCCATGGAGGCGAGAATTAGTGATTTAGAAGTAGCTAAAACACGGCGGATGGATGTTCGCAGCTAGCTAGTTAGCCATGTCTTAAAGCACCTCTTCCTGAGGGCGTTTCAGTGTTATAACCTTTATCTTTACTTTTTAAGCCAAAATGCGTCCGTTCTCCCTTTTCTGTCTACACACTGTGTCTGCTTGTAAGTACTCTGTGATTGTGCGCTGCCGAACATGCTCCTCTGCTCGTAAGACCAGCAATGTCACAACGTGACGACGCGCCGCCATGCCCGGGAACCGGTACTTTTCAAACAGAGTATAGTACCGTTTTTGATTCATTAGTACCGCGATACTATACAAGTAGGGGTCTACCGTACAAACCTATACCAAAGTATAAAATTGGCTTTTAAATTAAACTGGTCCTAAAAGGTACCTTGTCATTGCGCAATACTCCAAAAGGGAGGAACCGGCGGGTAAATGTCCAAATAAATAAAATTGCGAGCACTGTTGGTGGGTGTGTTGCGGGTGATCCACAAAGGAAACGTGCAAAAGTGGATTTAAATAAGGTTTTTACTGGGCCGTGACCATGGAGATGCTCATTTCCCTCATTTTTTGTTGTATTTATTTTAAAAAAATTTTAAATAATAGTTATTTATTCATTTGATAAGGAAATCATATTACAAGTACTGAGAAAACAGACACTTTTTTTTGCCCCCACACCCGAAAAAAAAATAATAATAAATTAAAAAAAAAAAAAAAAAAAAAAAAAAAAATATATATATATATATATATATATATATATATATATATATATATATATATATATATATATATATATATATTTATTTTTTTTCATTCATTTTTTTCGCCGTGTTTTAGCTACTTCCAAAATATATATATATATATATTTTATATATATATATATATATATATATATATATATATATATATATATATATATATATATATATTTATTTTTGTATTTTTTTTCGGGGTATATATATATATATATATATATATATATATATATATATATATGCATATATTACAGAAAAAACATTAAAATAAAAATAATAACAAACACCCCCCACCCAGGAAAAAAAAATACAAATAAAAATTTAAAAAAAAATACAGAAAAAAAATAAAAGTTAAATAATAACACCCCCTCCCACCCCCCGTCCTACATTTCAGTCACAGTGGGTAGCAATGTACTGCCTTCCTCTTCACCACAAGCAGATAGAGAATCACAATGACTAAAAGGGGAAAAAAAAAAGGTAACAACAAAAATAAAAATCACAAACATACAGAGAAGTGTCACTGAATAAAAACAACAAAGAAAAAAGAGTTGAGGTAAGTGAAAAGGTTCATTGTCAACAGTGAGTGTCACATTTATCCTATAGTGTCTTTAATTTAGCTATGTAACTAATTATGCAGCCCCAGGTCAAGTCAAATTGTTTTGGTGTACCCCTCAGATTATATTTAATTTTCTCTAAGTCTAAGAAAAGCCACAGGGAGGCCTTGGGGGCAAACTGTGATTTCCACTCCAATAAAATCCTTCTACGAGCTATTAATGATGCAAATGCGATACTATCCATAAAAGTCTGCTTAGTTTTTTGATAGTTTGGTGGAATTCCAAAAATAAACAAATTCTCTTGCAGATGCAGTCTATTTTTAAATTGATGCCTTGTGCAGAAATGTTGTATATTTTTTTACATGAGATCTCCAGTTCAATTTATCACCAATCATTATACTATACTTGCCAACCTTGACACCTCCGATTTCGGGAGGTGGGGGTTGGGGGCGTGGTCGGGGGTGGGGCGGGGCGTGGTTGGGGGCGTGGTTAAGAGGGGAGGAGTATATTGACAGCTAGAATTCACCAAGTCAAGTATTTCATACATATATATATATATATATATATATCTACATCCTGAAAATATGCAAACAAAACTGTGTTTAGATCATTGATACTTCAAACTTGCATAAATATAACATGAATATAACATAACTTGGCTTCTGAGAGCTTCAAAATGTAATAAATAAAATGCTAAAGTTTTTGATAAACAAACAATTATTTTAATAAATAAATATGGTCATTTTAAATGAATTATTATGATCATTTAAAATTAATTATTTCAAATATGTTTATTTTAATGTACCGGTATAATTCTATGGCTTGATGTAATAAGGAGTCAGAAAAATAAATAAATAAATAAATAAATACAATTAATGTTGATGTTTTTAGCAAAATATAGTAAACATTTATTTAGTTGTTTTTTTTTAAAATTAATAAATATTTTTATTTTTAGGTAAGATAAACATAATAATACAATGTATCTTTAGTCTGGATGATTTAGTTCTTGTCACCCTGTTGTCCTCCTGTCGTGAAAAAAGGCTGTCCTCACTCAGGGGCGTGGCCTCCAGCTCCGGCTGAAAATCGGGAGATTTTCGGGAGAATATTTGTCCCGGGAGGTTTTCGGGTGAGGCGCTGAATTTCGGGAGTCTCCCGGAAAATTCGGGAGGGTTGGCAAGTATGCATTATACCTAGAAATTTGGTTTCATTTACTCTTTAAATTTATATTCCGTCTATTTCTATTTGTGTTTGACTTTCTCTTCTACTGTTACCAAATAGCATTATTTTAGTTTTACTGAGATTCAAAGATAGTCTGTTTTAGTCAAACCATCTTTTTAATTTGTTCATTTCTTCTGTTAATATTTGTATTAGCCTGGGATTAATCACGATTATTCCAAATTCTAAACTGTGGTTACCAGTAAAAAAAATATATATATATATTTGACAACCCTAGTTAGAACAGTCATAGGGGACTTTAAATCCAGGATAGAAATGGTTTAAAAAAACAAAACATGCAGTGTGTGTGCGAGCAAGCAAACTGAACGTATTTAATAAAAGGGTGGAGGGTCTAAAGGGGCTGGAAGCTTTCCAGGCCAGGGTTCATTTCCAAAACAGGAAAGGTCAGCGTTGTGACCTTAGAGAGACGCTAACAGTCTCCATTCTTGGAGCTCTGCCTTGCTCGTCTACCTGTTGACTGGACACGATTTACTGCCCTGCTCTAACCTTACACGGCGCATTGTAAATCAGCGCTAAATTATAAATAGGCTCAAATTATACCACCGGGAATTGATTCTCCGACGTGTACTATACAGTCAGTCCAGGCTCGGGACTTGTTCCCTTTCTGCAACCTGTGCTTGTTGCATCTGGTAGTCTCTAGGCTTTCTGCCGTGTCCAAATAATCATCGTCTAACCATCGAATACGAATGAGAAAATATTGAAAGTGTCATTTTTAACAGAGCTGCCAGTTGTTAAGGTTATAAAAAAAAACAAAAGCAGTGAGGTTGTCACATTGTGTAAATGGTAAATAAAAACAGAATACAATGATTTGCAAATCCTTTTCAACTTATATTCAATTGAATAGACTGCAAAGACAAGATATTTAATGTTCCAACTGGTAAACTTTGTTATTTTTTGCAAATATTAGCTCACTTGGAATTTGATGCCTGCAACATGTTTCCAAAAAGCTGGCACAAGTGGCAAAAAAGACTGAGAAAGTTGAGGAATGCTTATCAAACACTTATTTGGAACATCCCACAGGTGAACAGGCTAATTGGGAACAGGTGGGTGCCATGATTGGGTATAAAAGCAGCTTCCGTGAAATAGTCATTCACAAACAAGGATGGGGCGTGGGTCACCACTTTGTCAACAAATGAGTGAGCAAATTGTCCAACAGTTTAAGAACAACATTTCTCAACCAGCTATTGCAAGGAATTTAGGGATTTCACCATTCAAGGTCTGTAATATCATCAAAAGGTTCAGAGAATCTGGAGAAATCACTGCACGTAACATTGAACGCCTGTGACCTTGGATCCCTCAGGCGGTACTGCACCAAAAACTGACATATATGTGTAAAGGATATCACCACATGGGCTCAGGAACACTTCAAAAAACCACTGTCAGTAACTACAGTTGGTCGCTACATCTGTAAGTGCAAGTTAAAACTCTACTATGCAAAGCGAAAGCCATTTATCAACAACACCCAGAAACTGGGCCCGAGCTCATCTAAGATGGACTGATGCAAAGTGGAAAAGTGTTCTGTGGTCTGACGAGTCCACTTTTCAAATTGTTTTTTGAAACTGTGGACGTTGGAAAAGAACCATCCGGATTGTTCTAGGCGCAAAGTTGAAAAGCCAGCATGTGTGATGGTATGGGGGTGTATTAGTGCCCAAGGTATGGGTAACTTACACATGTGTGAAGGCTCCATTAATGCTGAAAGGTACATACAGGTTTTGGAGCAACATATGTTGCCATCCAAGCAACGTTAACATGGACGCCCCTGCTTATTTCAGCAAGACAATGCCAAGCCACGTGTTACAACAGCGTGGCTTCATAGTAAAAGAGTGCGGGTACTAGACTGGCCTGCCTGTAGTCCAGACCTGTCTCCCATTGAAAATGTGTGGCGCAATATGAAGCCTAAAGTACTTAAACTGTACATCAAGCAAGAATGGGAAAGAATTCCACCTGAAAATCTTCAAAAATGTGTCTCCTCAGTTCCCAAACGTTTACTGAATGTTGTGAAAAGGAAAGGCCATGTAACACAGTGGTAAAAATGCACCTGTGCCAACTTTTTTGCAATGTGTTGCTGCCATTAAATTCTAAGTTAATGACTATTTGCAAAAAAAAGTTCAAACATTAAGTATCTTGTCTTTGCAGTCTATTCAATTGAATATAAGTTGAAAAGGATTTGCAAATCATTGTATTCTGTTTTTATTTAACATTTACACAATGTGACAACTTCACTGGTTATGGCCTGTTTACTTTTTGAAGTACCCTATATACCCATAAGAGCGTTACATATATGATGATAAAGTACATATACTGTACTGTTTACCTGTTGAAGTACCCTTTAAAAAGCTGAAATCAACCCCAAACGACATCTTATTGATGCAAAATAATATTTTGATGAAGACACATTTGTGCATCTCCTAAGGTTATTTCTGTAATGTTTGCACAGATAAGATGCGTCAATATCAAAATATTACTTTGAATCCCTTTTGGGCAACCAAGAATACAATGATTAAATGAACACATCCAAATAATTTATTAATTTTTATTATGTGCTTGATTGAAAGCACATAAAAAAAGAAAGAAGAAATGGCCAACTCTTTAATATTTCGGTCAGGATAAAGCTAAGGTGTCAAAGGGGTTTTCACTGAGGGCCACATCGCACTTATGTTTGGCCCCAGAGGGCCGCATTTAACAGTGAATACTTTTATTACACAACTTTTAAATGCATTTTTTTAGTAGATTTTTTAAAAACTAAAATGTAAAAAAAATATGGCAAGTTGCAATAATTTAACTTCAAAATGTAGTGTATTTTACTGTAAATTGAAAAACAATACTGCTGTTTTTATGGTAAAAAAAAAAAAAAAAGGCAGCTCGGTTGCCAGAATTTTACTGTAAAATTTACATTTGTTTTTTTTACTGCAAATAAAAAAAAATGCAATTTTACAGTAAAATTGTGGCACCTGAGCTGCCAGTTTTTTTTAGTTTTTTTTACTTTATATTTTTCGGTGTATTACTATAAATGCCAAAACAGCACCACAGTTTATTACATTTAAAAAAAGTACTGTTTTTTTCATTGAGAGAAAAATGATGTAAAAACTACAGTAAATTTCACATTTTTACCATGAAATCTATTGCTACTTTTACTTGCACTATTTGATGGATAACTTGCTTTGAAATCATTATTATTAGTATTTATTTCTATTAAAAAAATGATTTGAATGTTTGATCATATATTTTTGCATAATTAGCCAATATTTAAATTAACATAATTTGCGATTACATTTTTTTCTCACAAAATAGACAGAAATAAATACATTTAGTAAGAAAAGTTCCAGTACTTTATTCATACATATTATTTCCAGGCTTTCGAGGGCCCAATAAAATGAAGTGGCGGGCCACATCTGACCCCCCGGGCCTTGAGTTTGACACAAGTGGGATAAAGGCTTAAATGCTTTCAAACACATAATTTTACATTACATGTTTGTCTCACATGTAATCAGTTGTGGACAGACGAAGCCCCAGCAGTGCAGCCTTAAAATCGTCTGCTGGGGTGGGGGGAGCATGGCCAGAGACAGGAGCGGACCCAACAAAGCAACCAAGAGAGCCGACTCCACCCTCGGCCGCCCACTAACTCTCGGCCAGTGTCCAGTCCGCATGCACAGTCATGCGTGTAAGTGTGTTTTATGCAAATAAAACAGCAGAGGAAGTCGCAAGAGTTTCTGGCCTTTCTCCCCAGCAGCAGGCCTGTGGGCTTCTGGGGGGTGGTGGGCCTCACACAGGGGGCCCCACCCGGAGGAATAAAACGCGCTTGAGCTGCACACCTGCGGCACACAAAAGCTCTCTGTGCGTCAAACAGTCCGTCAAAAGTCGAGGGAGGAAACACGCGGCGAGTACATAAACAAAAATGCAATTTTGACTCAAAAAGAACAAATATCACTCAATTTTTTTTTTAAATAGAACAAATATCACTCAAAATGTTGAATGTATATACCTTCTTATTACTGGAAACATACCCAGCTCCACAGCAAATGCAAAACAATGACGTTTCATTACTTTATATAAATGTATCAAAAATCAATAAAAAGGTCAAACATTGTTGTTGTTGTTTTTTTTAAATCATAATATAAGTGGTGTTTTTCAACAAATGGTTGGTGTTTATTATTCCATCAGAGGGGAATAAAGTGCAGGCGGCTCACTTCCAAACGTTGTGGTTCTCCCTCGCTCCACCTGACCCAACAGTGTTTTCCTTATGTGCCGTCTGAACTAATATTGACTCTGCAGCTGCCGAAACACGCCGCCTGCCTAATAGATATAATTTTCCAACGTCATTATCTCCAATAATAACATCAAACACAAATATTGTGTATTATTTTTATTATTATTACAATTATAAATAATACCCCCGTGTGTTTGTTGTTGCCCCTGACAGCACCCTCCCTGGAAATAGTTGTAATAATACTAGAAGACACAGATATTTCAATACTCCACTTGTTGCTAGGCAGATTTCACTGATATAAAAAAAAAATGACATGGAACAGCGCTTCAATGGCAAGTGTCATTTCCGCCCTAACACTGGTAAAATATCCACCTTTGGGGCCGTACTCTGGCTCCCGCACATTGGGAGTCAAATATATTGTACATACAAATACACATATGTACTCACATACACACAATTATTCATACATACATACATACATACCTACGCTCCCACATACATACACAAATACAATACATACCTACATACTCAAAGTTCGTACATCCACACGCACATTCACTGTACAAACATACATATACACATACATGTACATATACATTCACTGTACAAACATACATATACATATATATGTACATATACATTCACTGTACAAACATACATATACATATACATTCACTGTACCAACATACATATACATATATATGTACATATACACTCACTGTACAAACATACATATACATTTATTGTACAAACATAAATATATAAATACTGTACATATACATTCACTGTACAAACATACATATACACATATATGTACATATACATTCACTGTACAACATACATATACACATATATGTACATATACATTCACTGTACAAACATACATATATAAAGACTGTACATATACATTCACTGTACAAACATACATATATAAATACTGTACATATACATTTACTGTACAAACATACATATATAAAGACTGTACATATACATTCACTGTACAAACATACATATACACATATATGTTCATATACATTCACTGTACTGTCATGTCTGTGTGATCATGTTTTTGTTTTGGTCGTGTTCGTTTTGGTTTTTGGACTTTTTGTGCACTTTTGTTTTGTCACCATAGCAACCATTAGTTTTCACCTGTCACGTCACGCACCTGTTTCCCGTTTTGAGTCACGCACCTGCTTTCACTAATCATGTCCATAGTATTTAAGTTCATTCTTTTCAGTTTGTCGTTCTGACGACATCCCCGCATTTATACTCTCCACACACTTATGACCCTTGCTGCGCTTTTTCATGCCGTTTTTGTCCATGCCAAGTAAGTTTTGTTTATTATTGCCACAGTTAGTGTTTTTTGTTGTTCATAGTTTTTGCTTTTGTGCAAGTGTTTGGTTTCATAGTTTGTTCTCCGCCATTGTGCGCGCCTTTTGTTTACTTCCTTGTTTTGTATTTATAGTCTTTAAATAAAAAATTTACTCACATTCCCGTCTCGCCCGAGCCAACTTTCCGTTGCATCTCGGAAAAGCAAACACTCAGGACCAAGTCATGACATGTACAAACATACATATACACATACTGTACATATACATTCACTGTACAAACATACATATACACATACATGTACATATACATTCACTGTACAAACATACATATACACATACTGTACATATACAAGTACATATACATACATACACTCATGCACATAATCACGTTTCATCAAACATATATTAACGTTGTTGCCCTAGGGTAAACCGGGTAACACATGGCACACTGACAAAGCTTAACCTATTCTTACTATAACAATCTACAAGGTTAATATAGGTTGCTTCTCTTTCTTCCCCTCCATTTATCTGCTTTCTTTTGTATCTCTAGTTATCATTACATATATCTATTGTTGCATTTGAACAACTGTATTGTTGATAATAGAGGTAAATTATTGGTATTGTTCATTATCAATAGTGCTATTTCTATTGGTATTTGTATTGATCCATTTGTAGTGTAATAATGCTCATTGTCATTTCTGTATTATTTATTTATTTCACTAACTGCTTCACTTTTACCATCATATTTGTACATATCATATTTGCTGATGTTGCTCTATTGTTGTTGTTGTTTTTATTGTTGTTGTTGTCTCTTTGTCTTATCTCCCTCTTGTCCCCACAATTTCCCCCTCTGTCTTCTTTTTGTTCTCTTTCTATCCCCTCCTGCTCCGGCCCGGCTGCACCAAATGATAATATAAATACATTTAATAAAGTCCAATAAGGCAACAAGAGAAGTATCCTACTCTTCTCTTTTGTAAAGTAAATCTGTAGAGAAACTGGAGAGGACATAAAAAAAATTCCACCTTTACAGATGGGAGTGAAGAGGAGGAGGAGGAGGAGGAGGATGGGGGTTGGGCTGGAGGAAGAGGAGGCTGTGTGATGCTGCGTCAGCAGATAAGAAAAAAGCGGAATGGAGGAGGGAGAGGTCTGTGATGAAGATTTGATGTTGTTCCAGTAAGGCATGACTCACCTGATGCAAGACGACATCACCTCCAGCATGAGATGAGATCATCAGGTGACTAAAATCAGCACACCGGGCGTGCACCAATCGGAGCGCAGGGCTCAGCTGACGGGATTAAAAGGAGCTGTGGCGAGGGAATGAGGGAATTAATCGACCTGGCTGTTAAAAACCAGGTCCTGTGTGCGGGAATCAAATATATGGCACCCATTACCTCCCTGCTTGGCACTCAGCATTAAGGGTTGGAATTGGGGGTTAAATCACCAAAACTTATTCCCGGGCGCAGCCACCGCTGCTGCTCACTGCTCCCCTCACCTCCCAGGGGGTGATCAAGGGCGATGGGTCAAATGCAGAGAATAATTTTGCCACACTTAGTGTGTGTGTGTGTGACAATCATTGGTACTTTAACTTTAAGACGTGCTCGAAGTGGTGCAGTACTTGGCTGCGACCAGCAGAGGCGCTGTTGCCACCAGCTTGCTGTGTAAAGAAGCCCAAGCAGGAAGTCCGCCAACTGGCACGGAAGCAGGAGTTCAGAACATTTCATTTTCAGACCAAACAAAATAAATTGATAATTTTTCACGTAATCAGTCGATCAGGTTGCTCCTTACATGTCCCAAATGTGTCGTGGGATTGTTTACAGTGTTTTAAAACTCTTATAGTACAGTTTTAGGAGTCATTTCTAATAAAAGGTAACAATATAATAATAATGATAAAACTAATGAATCACATTCTGTACTATACCGCCTCTAAAAAGTACCGATGGGAAAAATGCAAAACAATATCTCCACACTTACCCATTATTGGCACATTTTAGGTTAATATTTGTTACTGATTACAAAACTTTAGGAGGTTGTCAAGGTAGGACTCCAAATTTCACATAATCTTACTATCCTAATACAGCACACACACATTATATATACATATATATATATATATATATATATATATATATATATATATATATATATATGAATGTGAGTGTGAATGTTGTCTGTCTATCTGTGTTGGCCCTGCGATGAGGTGGCGACTTGTCCAGGGTGTACCCCGCCTTCCGCCCGATTGTAGCTGAGATAGGCTCCAGCGCCCCCTGCGACCCCGAAGGGAATAAGCGGTAGAAAATGGATGGATGGATATATATACACACATATATATGTATATATATATACACATATATATTTTGCAGGTTTCCCTGCTCTTCAGCTCTACAGGGGATTTTCCCTGAAGAGCGGGGAACCTGCGAAACAGGCTTGTAGGGATGAAATAGCCTCCGTGTTTTTTTCCCTGGCCTAACGTATATTCCGCCTAACGTTTATTTGCATAAAACACACATACGCGCATGACTGTGCATGCGGACTGGACACTGGTCGAGAGTTAGTGGACGGCCGAGGGTGGAGTCGGCTCTTTTGGTTGCTTTGTTGGGTCCGCTCCTGTCTCTGACCATGCTCGCCCCATCCCAGCAGACAGTGTATATGTGTTTTAATTTTTTTGTTTTTTTTTTGTTTGTTTTTACTTTTGTAGCTGTATGTAGAAATGTCTGGTTGCATCAGCTCTGCTCTTTTAATGTCTTTAATGTCCTTTGTGTTCTTTGATGTTTCTCTCTTACACACATGATTATGTGTGTTATGGCTATGAGGTTTTTTCCCCCCTTGGCCTCAGTCTGGACCCCCTCTCCAGGGGCCCAGGCTTAGACTGAATTTTTTTTTCTCTCACCCCCCTCCCCAGCACTTAGAGCTGTTTCTCACCTTTTTTGTAAGGGCTGTCGGAAGTTGTCAGACCCGTCGACGATCCTGTTCTGTCTCCCTGTAATGTTTGTCTCATCTTGAATGGGATTGTGCTGAAAATCTTAATTTCCCCTCGGGGATTAATAAAGTATTTCTGATTCTGATTCTGATGTCTGTCTATCTGTGTTGGCCCTGCGATGAGATGGCGACTTGTCCAGGGTGCACACCGCCTTCCGCCCGAATGTAGCTGAGATAGGCTCCAGCACCTCCCGCGACCCCAAAGGGAATAAGCGGTAGAAAACGGATGGATGGATGGATTCTGATGATTGAACAGAAAAAAACGGTTCCCTCCGCTTGGAGCGCGCACACTTTTTAAGGCTGCACTGCTGGGGCCTACGAGCCTGTTTCGCAGGTTTCCCTGCTCTTCAGCTCTTCAGGGGATTTTCCCTGAAGAGCAAGCAGGCTTGTAGGGATGAAATAGCCTCTGTGTTTTTTTCCTGACCTAACGTGAAGTGAAGTGAATTATATTTATATAGCGCTTTTCTCTAGCGACTCAAAGCGCTTTACATAGTGAAAACCCAATATCTAAGTTACATTTAAACCAGTGTGGGTGGCACTGGGAGCAGGTGGGTAAAGTGTCTTGCCCAAGGACACAACGGCAGTTACTAGGATGGCGGAAGCGGGGATCGAACCTGCAACCCTCAGGTTGATGGCACGGCCGCTCTACCAACCGAGCTATACCACCCCGTATTAGAGATGAATAATAAGCCGATAAATGCTTTAAAATGTAATATCGGAAATTATCGGTATAGGTTTCAAAAAGTAAAATGTATGACTTTTTAAAACGCCGC
The DNA here is from genome assembly GCF_033978685.3 of Nerophis lumbriciformis. Taxonomy (NCBI): domain Eukaryota; kingdom Metazoa; phylum Chordata; class Actinopteri; order Syngnathiformes; family Syngnathidae; genus Nerophis; species Nerophis lumbriciformis. The sequence continues at coordinate 36,448,579 of NC_084565.2, forward strand.
TGTGTACACGGACGTCGGGAGAAGTACAGAGCGCCAATAAACCTTAAAGGCACCGCCTTTGCGTGCCGGCCCAATCACATAATATCTACGGCTTTTCACGCACACACAAGTGAATGCAAGGCACACTTGGTCAACAGCCATACAGGTCACACTGAGGGTGGCCGTATAAACAACTTTAACACTGTTACAAATATGCGCCACACTGTGAACCCACACCAAACAAGAATGACAAACACATTTTGGGAGAACATCCGCACCGTAACACAACATAAACACGACAGAACAAATACCCAGAATCCCTTGCAGCACTAACTCTTCCGGGACGCTACAATATACCCCCCCCCCTCTCAACCTCCTCTTGCTCTCTCAGGGAGAGCATGTCCCATATTCCAAGCTGCTGTTTTGAGGCATGTTTAAAAAAATAATGCACTTTGTGACTTCAATAATAAATATGGCAGTGCCATGTTGGCATTTTTTTTTACATAACTTGAGTTGATTTATATTGGGAAACCTTGTTACATTGTTTAATGCATCCAGCGGGGCATCACAACAAAATTAGGCATAATAATGTGTTAATTCCACGACTGTATATATTGGATGATATCGGAATCGGTAATCAAGAGTTGGACAATATCGGAATATCGGCAAAAAAGCCATTATCGGACATCTCTATAACGTATATATGTATACACATTAGAGATGCGCGGTTTGCGGGCACAACCGCGGAGTCCGCGGATTATCCGCGGATCGGGCGGATGAAATTTTAAAAAATTTGATTTTATCCGCGGGTTGGGTCGGGTCGGGTCGGGCGGTAGAAATAAAAAAAATTAGATTTTAAATAGATTCAGGCGGGTGGCAGTTAAACCAATTGGGAAATATATATACATAGTTAAATGTTGTTACCCACATACGAAAAACGAGCAGGCACCTGCTGCATATGCCACAACAGAAGAAAAAAAAAAAAAGAGATGGACACTTTTACGGAGCGGAGAAGGCCCCCGACGCCTCGCCGGGGTCCCGGACCGAGGCCCCTTCCCCCGAGAGGGCCCCACCGGGAGCCGTAGCTGAGGCGATCCGCGAGAAGGGCCCGACGCAAGTCCAGGGTCACCACCGCGCCCACCGCACCTACACCCCGCCTCGTCCGCCTTCGCCGCGGCCGGCGTCACGCGCAGCAGGTGAGCAGCTTACCTGCCCGCCACCCCCGTGGCCGGGGGCTCGTAACAGGGGTCACTCCGCGCGCTCCGCCCGCGCAGCTTACCTGCCCGCCACCCCTGTTGCCGGGGGCGCGTAACAGGGGTCACTCCGCGCGCAGTGCGCTCACGAAAGGGGTGGGGCTCACCCTGGTTGATATAGACAGCAGCTAGGACGGTGGCCATGGACGTCGGAACCCGCTAAGGAGTGTGTAACAACCCACCTGCCGAATCAACTAGCCCTGAAAATGGATGGCGCTGGAGCGTTGGGCCCATACCCGGCCGTCGCCGGCAGCGAGACGCGCTTGGAGGTGCCCTCAGCGCGGCTCCCATATGATTGCGCACTGGTGTGCGTCTGGGTCGTGACAGCGTGGCACGCGAATGTCTGTGCTGCATTGGATCAGTCTCCTTTCTTTAACAGGCAAAAGCTTTATAACCTCACTAATGCCTTGCATCGTCTATATTAGATATATAACAACGGGCGGGTGCGGGCGGATGCGGTTCTGATCAAATGTTGGATCGGGTGGATTGCGGATGGTTGACGACTTTCTGATGCGGTTGCGGATGAAATAATTGCCTATCCGCGCATCTCTAATACACATATATAGTTACTTTACATGCAGTCGGCTTTCGGCCCCTCGACCAGGGCAAAAACTTTGGACACCCCCTGAGCTGGCTCTTTTTTCAGATGTGGTTATTCCGTGAATAATTGATGAGGACGGCAACCTTGCAGCGGGGCGTACACTCCCAGACACACGCTCGCTCCAGGCTAAACAGCCACACCAGTTGTTGTCTGCAGCGGGACTTACATTTGAGAGAACCTTCGCCGCAAAACTCCATTTTGAAGCAACACGCTGAATTATTAATTAAGGCCTGATCTGGCCTTGTGCTGATCCGCAGGATCTGGAGCGCCGAGTACTTAAGTTGCGGCCCGAACGACACTTTGGAGCTGCGGGATGAGCGTCGGGTTACATAGGAGAGGCACTTCAATTACGTGGGAGGGATGAGGGGGTGGTGGGGGATGAAACTGAAAGTGCGTCCCAGATAAACGAAGCTGTTTTATTTGACCGATCACAGCGGGGTTGTTACTCACCGGCTGGCGGTTTTGTTATTGATGCTGAGAAACACGAGCGTGTGCTGAGAAGGCAACTATTACAGTAAGTATTTACTTCGCCCCGCAACAACAAGCCTGTACTTTTCTCCTCCTTTCAGAGCCACGACCGCAGGGCCCTAAAAAGCCCAGACGGGCGATGTGCGAGAGGTCCTGTTTCTGGTGCTGCTGCGCCCGCCTCCACCCGGCCCCTTGAAACCCGGGCCCACAGAAGCCACAGCAACAAGACCATCCCGAACTAAAGCAAACACCAAACTGCAAAAAGTCAGTGTTCAAAAACAAGGAAAAAAATACAAAAATGAGGGGTATTTTATTTGAACTAAGCAAAATTATCTGCCAATAGAACAAGAACATTTGGCTTGTCAAGACTTTCCAAAACAAGTAAAATTAAAGCTGCAAGCAGCGTTGGTCGGCCCCGCGTATTTGGCAGGTGCTAGTCCTAAGTGTCCCAATACTTTTGTCCAGTTTTAGTCCCAAGTGTCCCAATACTTTTGGCAAGTTGTAGTCCTATGTGTCCCAATACTTTTGTCCAGTTTTCGGCCTAAGTGTCCCAATACTTTTGTCCGGTGGTAGTCATAAGTGTCCCAATACTTTTGTCTAGTGTACCTACCTTGTCTGCATTGTGTAGGCACGCTGGTGCTTCCTGCTTTTAAGCAGCCATCTTAAAAAAACAGCAGCATCAGCGCAGCGGGTCTTTGAAGGGTCATAAAATCAAAACCGTAGCAGGTATTAAAACGCTGTTCTGTTATTTTATACACAAGGGTTTAATCTCTCTCCTGTGTTAGTTTGAAGCCGAAACGACAAACGCACTCAGAGGAGATAGTTTTTGAAGAAAGGTGACCGGTTTTTACAAAAAATTTGTTTTGAAGGGGGAATAGCAAACTTCCTGTTGATTTTTGCTGGGGGGTGTTAATTTATGAAATGTAGGTCTAAGTGAGACCTACGAAGAGGTTTTTGTTTTATATCTCTCCGACCTTCCCAGTGGGAGTTACAGGCAGTTTTGTCATTTTTTTCTTCCGAGGAGCAGTTTTTCCTCCGTTTTATTCAAAAATTGCTCTAGAGCGCAATTTTTAAATTTGGGGTTAGGTTTTTTCATTAGATCGCAGTTTTTGCCAGTCCTGATGTGTGCGTTCAGTTTGGTGAGTTTTGAAGCATGTTAAGGGGGTAAAATTACAGCTCAAAGAGGCAAAAGTTACTGTTTTTAGTACTTTTTTGTCTTGAAGGGGGAATTGCCAACTTCCTGTTGATTTTAGCCCGACAATGTACTATTATGAAATGTAGGTCTAAGTCACACCTACATAGAGGTTTTTGTTTCATGTCTCTCCGACCTTCCTAGTGGGAGTTACAGGCAGTCTAGTTTTTTTTTGCCTAGGGGGCGCTAGAGCGCAATTTTGAGTTTTGTGGGTTTTTGTTTTTTTTTAAAGGCAATTTTCGCAGGTCCTGATGTGTGGGTAAAATATGGTGAGTTTTGAAGCATGTTAAGTGGGTCAAATTACAGTTTAATGTGGCGGCGGAAGAATAAAGAATAAAGAATAAAACCTTACAAATTCAATAGGTCCTTATGTCCCATGCGGGCCCTAATTAGCTAACCTCAAAATACCTTAAAATAAGAATATTCTCACTAATAACAAGTGCACTTTTCTTGGTAGAAAAAAAGGAGATCTTTTTGCTCAATATGTTGAAAAATATTCTTAAATGAAGTAAACGCTAGTGACATTATCTTGACATAATGATATGCGCTCGGCATTACATTTCTTGAAACCAGCAAATTTACACTAAAAACTAATTTATTTTATCTATTATTATTACTATATTAAAATAGATTATTAATATATTTTATTAATGTATTGTTCTTAATGGAAAGGCAACAAGGCAACCGCTTGTTACTCTCGGGGTCTCCTAGCCCAGGGGTCGGCAACCCGCGGCTCTAGAGCCGCATGCGGCTCTTTAGCGCCGCCCTAGTGGCTCTCTGGAACTTTTTCAAAAATGTATGAAAAATAGAAAAAGATGAGGGGAAAAAAATATATTTTTTGTTTTAATATGGTTTCTGTAGGAGGACAACCATGACACAAACCTCCGTAATTGTTTTAAAGCACACTGTTTATATTAAACATGCTTCACTGATTCGAGTATTTGGCGAGCGCCGTTTTGTCCTACTAATTTTGGCGGTCCTTGAACTCACCTTAGTTTGTTTACGTGTATAACTTTCTCCGACTTTCTAGGACGTGTTTTATGCCACTTCTTTTTCTGTCTCATTTTGTCCACCAAACTTTAAACGTTGTGCATGAATGCACAAAGGTGAGTTTTGTTGATGTTATTGACTTGTGTGGAGGGCTAATCAGACATATTTGGTCACTGCATGACTGCAAGCTAATCGATGCTAACATGCTATTTAGGTTAGCTATATGTACATATTGCATCATTATGCCTCATTTGTAGGTATATTTGAGCTCATTTAGTTTCCTTTAAGTCCTCTTAATTCAATGTATATCTCATGACACATTATCTGTATGTAATATGGCTTTTAATTTTTTGCGGCTCCAGACAAATTTGTTTTTGTATTTTTGGTCCAATATGGCTCTTTCAACATTTTGGGTTGCCAACCCCTGTCCTAGCCACTCAGGCAAATCATATGGTCTAAAAATGCATTTTTCCATCGACAACATGACATCATCGCGCCAAGTGTGTGCTCTTTCAGTCAATAAGTGCGCATATATACAGCCCGGCCCCCGGCCAAAAAATTTTTTTATTGTAATTTTGAAGAATTTATCTAAATGTGCATGAACTATTTCTGTTCAAAATTGTTAGAAATGTTAAATGTTTAAATATTAACTGTCAATTTACTGTACTGTGCCAACTGTACTACTATATGAGTATGTATTTTCTATTGTTTCATTGAAAATAAAAGAGCAAAGTCCATTTGGCTGTCATCTGTTTTAATTATGAGACACATTCGTGTCAAAATCATGATTTTTTTTTTTCATGCTTGAAATAAGAAATTATTACTTTAAAAAAGTAATTTTATACTTGTGAGTGTTGATGACACAGCTTTGCAACACTTGATATTCTAGTTTCAAGCATGTTTTACTCAAAATAGGTCATCAAATCTCAGCAACAAGCTGTAATATCTTACTGAGATCATTTAGGACCAAAACTCTTAAAACAAGTAAAGCACTCTAACATAAAATCTGCTTAGTGAGAAGAATTATCTTATCAGACAGAAAATAAGCAAATATCACCCTTATTTGAGATATTTCATCTTACTTAGATTTCAGTTTTTGCAGTGCAGATTCTCATCGGGGGGGACGTGTAAAGGCCCGCGGGAACACACGGCGTGGCGTGCGCACGGAAACTATTCCACCGCCTCAACCAAAGCCGAAGCGCATTTTTCATCGTCCTCGTCCCGAGCGCGGAGGAAAGAAAACGTCCGACTCGTGTGTTTATTTTCTGTTTCGCACGGTCCAGGTCTTGCTCACACCTGTTGGGTGATTCCTGGACGTACGTCGCCGTCCTGACCAACCCAAATAAATTCTGAGCTATTAATACTGTAGAAATATTTTGACTCGGGGGGGGCCACATTGAGAGGAAAAATGTGTCTGGAGGGGTAGGCAATGCATAGGCACCGATCCCGTGGATGCTTCGGGAATGCTGAGCACCGTGCGATTGATGGCATCTTTCAATCTTTAAAAGATCCATCCATCCGTCCATCTTCTTCCGTTTATCCGAGGTCGGGTCGCGGGGGCAGCAGCCTAAGCAGAGAAGCCCAGACTTCCCTCTCCCCAGCCACTTCGTCCAGCTCCTCCCGGGGGATCCCGAGGCGTTCCCAGGCCAGCCGGGAGAGATATGGTGAATGGTAAATGGGTATAAATATATCGCTTCAAGGTACTCAAAGCGCTTTGACACTATTTCCACATTCACCCATTCACACACACATTCACACACTGATGGCGGGAGCTGCCATGCAAGGCCCTAACCACGAGCCTCCTAAGAGGAGTCCATTCAAATTCATGACGTGTTCTTAAACGCCCAAATTGTTCCCATCTGCTGTTTTTAAGTTGCTGAATGCCAAATGGTTAGCGCGTGCGTGTCTATCATAATTTGCATATAAACATGCCCTTATTTCCCCAATATGTAAATGGTAAAATGGTAAATGGGTTATACTTGTATAGCGCTTTTCTACCTTCAAGGTACTCAAAGCGCTTTTACACTATTTCCACATTCACCCATTCACACACTGATGGCAGGAGCTGCCATGCAAGGCCCTAACCACGAGCCTCCTAAGAGGAGTCCATTCAAATTCATGACGTGTTCTTAAACGCCCAAATTGTTCCCACCTGCTGTTCTTAAGTTGCTCAATGCCAAATGGTTAGCGCGTGCGTGTCTATCATAATTTGCATATAAACATGCCCTTATTTCCCCAATATGTAAATGGTAAAATGGTAAATGGGTTATACTTGTATAGCGCTTTTCTACCTTCAAGGTACTCAAAGCGCTTTTACACTATTTCCACATTCACACATTCACACACTGATGGCGGGAGCTGCCATGCAAGGCCCTAATCACGACCCTCCTAAGAGGAGTCCATTCAAATTCATGACATGTTCTTAAACGCCCAAATTGTTCCCACCTGCTGTTCTTAAGTTGCTGAATGGCAAATGGTTAGCGCGTGCGTGTCTATCATAATTTGCATATAAACATGCCCTTATTTCCCCAATATGTAAATGGTAAAATGGCAAATGGGTTATACTTGTATAGCGCTTTTCTACCTTCAAGGTACTCAAAGCGCTTTGACACTATTTCCACATTCACCCATTCACACACACATTCACACACTGATGGCGGGAGCTGCCATGCAAGGCGCTAACCAGGACCCATCAGGAGCAAGGGTGAAGTGTCTTGCTCAAGGACACAAGGGACGTGACAAGGTTGGTAGAAAGTGGGGATTGAACCAGGAACCCTCAGGTGGCTGGCACGGCCACTCTCCCAACTGCGCCACGCCGTCCCCGAGATAACGTGTCCTGGGTCTTCCCCGTGGCCTCCTACCGGTCGGACGTGCCCTAAACACCTCCCTAGGGAGGCGTTCGGGTGGCATCCTGACCAGATGCCCGAACCACCTCATCTGGCTCCTCTCCATGTGGAGGAGCAGCGGCTTTACTTTGAGTTCCTCCCGGATGGCAGAGCTTCTCACCCTATCTCTAATTTTTGAAAAATCAATCTTATTCTTGTAAATTTCGTGGCGAGTTTGGTCCGTTTTACATAATGAAAAAAGTCACAAATCATAAAGTCTACAATGAACAAACCCTAACCAAGAATTCATTGAACTAATGACACAATCATCTTGACTTTGATCTCACTAGAACACGAGTGAATGAAGTGCATACTTAGTCGACAATGTCACACTAAGGGTGGCAGTATGAACAATGCCAACACTGTCATAAACATGTGCCATAGAGTGAAACCACACTAAACAACAACGACAAACACAATTTTGGAAGAATATTTGCACCGCAACACAACATAAACACTACAGAACAAATGCCCAGAATTCCCTGCAGCGCCAAGTCTTCGGGGACGCTACAATATAAACATCCACTGTAATGATACCACGTACAATAGCGTATCTAGTTGATACTACTATGATTACGTCAATATCTTTCGGGGGTTTTTTTATATTATGTTTATAAAGTCAGGAAATATATGACCAATGTATGATCCTGTAACTACTTGGTATCGGATTGATGCCCATATGTGTGGTATCATCCAAAACTAATGTAAAGTATCCAAACAAGAGAAGAATAAGTGATTATTACATTTTAACAGAAGTGTAGATAGAACATGTTAAAAGAGAAAGTAATTAGTAGATTAATAATTCATTTTCTACCACTTGTCCTTAATAATGTTGACAAAATAATAGAATGATAAATGACACAATATGTTACTACATATGTCAGCAGACTAATTAGGAGCCTTTGTTTGTTTACTTACTAATAAAAGACAAGTTGTCTAGTATGTTCACTATTTTATTTAAGGACAAAATTACAATAATAAACATATGTTTAATGTACCCTAAGATTTTTTTGTTAAAATAAAGCCAATAATGAAATTTTTTTGTCGTCCCCTTTATTTAGAAAAGTACTGAAATACTTTTGGTAACGGTACCAGTACCAACATATTGGTATCGGGACAACACTAATACACACATACACCAAGCACCCACTGGCAGAAATATAAATGGGCACCTATAGGCCAATGTGTATGTGTGTATAAACGTTATGACAGTCCACCTCAAGAAAACATTACACACAGCACTCAAAAATGTGAAGTGAATTATATTTATATAGCGCTTTTTCTCTAGTGACTCAAAGCCCTTTACATTGTGAAACCCAATATCTAAGTTACATTTAAACCAGTGTGGGTGGCACTGGGAGCAGGTGGGTAAAGTGTCTTGCCCAAGGACACAACGGCAGTGACTAGGATGGCAGAAGCGGGGATCGAACCTGGAACCTTGAAGTTGCTGGCACGGCCGCTCTACCAACCGAGCTATACCGCCCCTGTCAAAATGTTTTTAGTACGACTTTGGTAAGGTATGAAGCCACACCGCTTGATGGATAGTCGAAGCATTACGGCTACAGTAGTCAGACGTACTGTGCTTCCACATACAAGTATTATTATGGTGTGTGGATAAGTACCCCCAAATGGCACCCATTAGCAGACATATAATCTGGCTTTTTGTTTGGAAAATGTATGCAAAAGCAACTTTTCTTACCTTCTGGTACCTGCTGATCTGTATTTGGGATCTGCATAAATCCTGAAAAATTGTGCGTGTCCGTGCAGACGCCGTAGTCGATAAGCTTGATCTTTTTCTTTATCTTCTTGTAATGGGACATTCGTTCTCCGCTGTTGCCATTTCTAATATAAAGTAGTGTAAAGTTCTTACTTATATCTGTCAGTAAACTTGCCATGAAAGCGTTAAAACTGTCAGGCTTGTCACGGACAGTTTGGTTATGTTTTGGTTTTCCCTCTGTTTGTGTCTTATTTCGGTTTGTTTTTCCTGCACGTCTCCCTGAGCGCTTGCTTCCCTCACCTGTGCCTGATTGGCAGTCTGGCACACCTGGTGGCAATTGCCAATCAGGCTAGTATTTATACCTGCCTCGCCCTCCAGTTAAAGTTAAAAAGTTAAAAGTTAAAAGTTAAAGTACCAATGATTGTCACACACACACTAGGTGTGGCGAAATGATTCTCTGCATTTGACCCATCACCCTTTATCACTCCCTGGGAGGTGAGGGGAGCAGTGAGCAGCAGCGGTGACCGCGCCCGGGAATCATTTTTGGTGATTTAACCCCCAATTCCAACCCTTGATGCTGAGTGCCAAGTAGTGAGGTAATGGGTGCCATTTTTATAGTCTTTGGTATGACTCGGCCGGGGTTTGAACTCACGACCTACCGATCTCAGGGCGGACACTCTAACCACTAGGCCACTGAGTAGGTCAATCCTCCAGTCAGTGCTGGAGGATTGTTTGCTGTGAGCTGTTTGCAGTTTGCTGTCTCCTAGCTCCTGGTTTCTTGGTTTCCTGTTAGCTGTTTCCAGTTTGCCTGTTTCCTGGTTCCTGATTCCTGTTTTCCTGCATTTTCTTTTGGACGTTAAATCATGTTTTCCTGCATCAAGCCTGCCATCTCTGCATCTTGGGGTTCGTCACCAACACTACCTGACAAAAACATACCGGTGTAGTGAGTTTACATTATTCACCCAAGGAACTTTAGTTATTAGAGAGTTCCGGTCCAACGTTTTTTTTTAACAACGGCGTTGTTGTTGCACTAGTGAGCCACGGATGAGGAGATGCTGCTCCGTTATTGATTGAAGTAAAGTCTGAATGTCATTAAAACAGTTAGCTCCAATTTTTGACACTTCTTCGACTCCTGTCCTTGCACGCTACACCGCTACAACAAAGATGGCAAAGGTGAGCCACGTAAATAAGACCGCCCACAAAAATGGCGCATCCTGAGGCGAATGTCAGAAAGCGACTTGAAGATGATCTGTAAAACATCATCTATGCAACATTTTGACCAAAGAACCACCATTACATGTTATGTAGACCACAAGGAAGTCTTTTACATTTAGAAAAAAATCATAATAATATGACTCCTTTAATGCGCCTTATAATCCGGTGCGCCCTATTGTCCGGAAAGTCTCTCTGCTGTGAGGGTTCTCCTGAGTCCGATAGATCTTTCGTGAGCCCGGTAGTCTGGTGTAACGAGTCTTTTATTTTCATACAGCAGTATGGGTTGCTTTCCAGCAAAATGTCTCTCGGACTTTTCAGTCCGCCGTGTCTCTGTTCTTCCCTCTCTCGGTCTCATGCGTCTGCTCACTAGCAACTCCAACTCCAACCCGTGTCTCGTGCCGGCTGCTGCTAATAAGGGCCGACGGGTGATTAGATAATCATCCCCAGCTGGGCAATCTACTCAGCTGCCGCTGGCTTCGAGGCCGGGCACATACACACCCCATTCCTGCCGACCACGCCCTCCTCTACAACGGTATATCTCAAATCAACGTCCCTCATTGAAAGGAATTGAAAAATATCTGAGGGTGGGCCCCCAAAAACTGCACAAATTTAACATGTAACATGCCGTTTAAAAATAAAAACTAACTTTTGGATAATAAATATTGTATAGAAATAATACAACAGAATGTACTGCAACGTTTTATTAAGTGATGTAATAATCATTTACAGCATCGGAGAGTGGACTTCTCCAGTTGCTTCTCTGTCAAAGCATCAGCAGCTTTTCAATATTTTCATACATAAATGTCCACACTTTCGATATTATTGTAACATTATGCTTCAGTATGCTGCAGACCAGGAGTGCTTCACCGAGTTAACAAGCTCGACGCTCTGTCATATTTTTGATGATTTCTTTCTCTAATTCCACTGCTTCTTCTCAGCACTGTCCTTCACACTCACTTTCTCCCTTCCCCATGCTGGGAAAAACAAAGTTGTGTCGATCTCTAGCGACAACCCCTGGTAGAACTGTAGCCATACTTGCCAACCCTCCCGGATTTTCCGGGAGACTCCCGAAATTCAGCGCCTCTCCCGAAAACCTCCCGGGACAAATTTTCTCCCGAAAATCTCCCGAAATTCAGGCGGAGCTGGAAGCCACGCCCCCTCCAGCTCCATGCGGACCTGAGTGACGTCAGGTGCGCAACACCACGTAAATCGTTGGCCAACCAAAAAGTAACCCCAGTACACTATAGCCAACATTCACCAGGAGATGGCAACAGACAAACATAGATCACTATTACATTCCTCCCCTTTTAGAAATGTATAGAAGTTACTCAAAATAAATAAACAACCCAACCAAAAAATGCAGCAGCTCGATTAAAAAACTGTACTTAAGCCACATTCTTTTCTTTCTTTTTTTTAGTACTGAACTCTTAACCCTCATTTGTAAAAAAAATAACATGCTTATTATACAAACAGTATTTGTACACCTTTAACACAGATTTTTATACTGTCTTCAGAGATTCAGTTTTTTTGGTGGTACTCAAAACCTTTCTGGGTACCTGCGAAAGGGTGTTCAGCATGGTTAGGAAAATAGTGACAGAGAATAGAACAAGGATGGACAATTCAACCCTTAACTCAACAATGAGTAGATGAGTGTTATGTGTGTGTATATGTGTAAATAAATGAACACTGAAATTCAAGTATTTCTTATATATATATATATATATATATATATATATATATATACATATATATATATATATATATATATATATATATATATATATGTCTTAATAAGGTTATCCAAAAAATAGTGCTCGATACCGTAGTAGAGCGCAATATATGTATGTGTGGGAAAAAAAATCACAAGACTACTTCATCTCTACAGGCCTGTTTCATGAGGGGTTCCCTCAATCATCAGGAGATTTTTTGATGATTGAGGGAACCCCTCATGAAACAGGCCTGTAGAGATGAAGTAGTCTTGTGATTTTTTTTCCCACACATACATATATATATATATATATATATATATATATATATATATAGCTAGAATTCACTGAAAGTCAAGTATTTCTTATATATATATATATGTATATATATATATATATATATATATATATATATATATATCTATATATGTATATGAAATACTTGACTTGGTGAATTCTAGCTGTAAATATACTCCTCCCCTCTTAGCCCCGCCCCCAACCACGCCCCACCCCGAACACACCCCACCTCCCGAAATCGGAGGTCTCAAGGTTGGCAAGTATGACTGTAGCACGTAATCGCCGGACTTGGAAGATGTTTATTCTGTTTGTAGAAAACAAAACTAGACTTCAAAAGGCAACTTTTTGGCTGTAGATTGTGGCGGTTCGTAAAACTTTCTTTTTTAGGTGTGGTCTTTTAGAGTCCATTTTAAGATTATCTTACTCGTTTTTAAATCCTTACGTGGTCTTGCCCCACCTTACCTCTCTGAGCTGCTCCATCTGTATGCCCCCACCCGGTCCCTCAGGTCAGCTGATCAGCTGATCCTGGAGGTACCCAAAACAAAGCGCAAGCTCAGAGGGGACAGAGCTTTCTCTGTTGCGGGTCCCAAACTCTGGAACGATCTCCCTCTCCATGTGAGACAGGCCCCTTCTTTGGCTATTTTCAAGACCCTTCTTAAAACCCATTTTTATTCACTGGCTTTTAACCCAGCATGAGACTTTGAACTGTTTTTAGCTTTTAACTTTTTGAACTGTTTTTAACTTTTAAACTGTTTTTATCTAACAAACTGTTCTTAGGGTAATTTATATTTGCTTTTTAATTGTGTATTTTTATTTCTGTTTTAAATGTTATTTTTTAGTCTGTCCTTTGCCTCTATTTCTTTGTGGTGTACAGCCCTTTGTTTTTCAACTGTGCTTGTTTTTAAAGGGCTTTATAAATAAAGTTGGTATGGTATGGTATGGTATGGTATGGTAAAAAAAGTATGGATTCACTCAATTCTGAGGCAAAAAAAATGATAGAATCACCTTGTAAATTAAAATTTCCAAAGCTAACACCTATATCAGACTGAATTAACCTGCAGTTCACACCTTTGGAGGGCTGTTGCAGCAGGTGGATTGACATGAATCATGGCTCCAACGCGAGAAAACCGAGGAAAGGATTCTTCAAGAAGATAAATCATCACACAACGTTGCAAAAAGATGTTGTTTGTTCAACGTCTGGGCCGAGCACAAACAACATGGGAAGGTTGTAAAAGGCAAGCAGACTGGTAGACCGAGGACAACATCAAAGCGTCTGGACGGACAAGACAGCAAAACAAATAAAGAACAAACGGGCGGAAATTGTCTGTGACCGAACTGTCAGAAACCGCCTAAAAAAAATGGGATGTAAATACGGAAAAGCTCAAGGAAAGTCGTCATTGACATCTGAACGTAAAAAAACAAGGTTCCAATGGACTAAAGAAAAGCAATGGTGGACTATGGATGACTGGATGAAAGTCATATTCAGTGATGAATCATGAATCTGTATTGGGGCAAGGTGATGACTTAGACCAGTGTTTTTCAACCACTGTGCCGCGGCACACTAGTGTGCCGTGAGATACAATCTGGTGTGCCGTGGGAGATGATCTAATTTGACCTATTGGGGGTTTAAAAAAAACAGTAATTATAGTCTGCAAATGATGTGTTGTTGTTGAGTGTCGGTGCTGTCTAGAGCTCGGCACAGTAACCGTGTAATACTCTTCCATATCAGTAGGTGGCAGCAGGTAGCAAATTGCTTTGTAGATGTCGGAAACAGGTAAAAAGGTATTTAATGCTTAAACCAAAAATAAACAAAAGGTGAGTGCCCCTAAGAAAAGGCATTGAAGCTTAGGGAAGGCTATGCAGAACGAAACTAAAACTAAACTGGATACAAAGTCAACAAAAACAGAATGCTGGACGACAGCAAAGACTTACTGTGGAGCAAAGACAATGTACATCCGAACATGACATGACAATCGACAATGTCCCCACGAAGAAGGATAAAAACAAAGTAGATGCGGGAAATATAGCTCAAAGGAAGACATGAAACTGCTACAGGAAAATACCAAAAAAAAGAGAAAAAGCCACCAAAATAGGAGCGGTTGCTGTTTTCCTGTGTGTAGTGTTTCAGTTCTTGTCTTGCGCTCCTATTTTGGTGGCTTTTTCTCGTTTTTGGGGTATTTTCCTGTAGCAGTTTCATTTAGTTCTTGTCTTGCGCTCCTATTTTGGTGGCTTTTCCTGTTCTGTTGGTGTTTTCCTGTAGCCGTTTCATGTCTTCCTTTGAGCGATATTTCCCCGCATCTGCTTTGTTTTAGCAATCAAGACTATTTCAATCAATCAATCAATCAATCAATGTTTATTTATATAGCCCTAAATCACAAGTGTCTCAAAGGGCTGCACAAGCCACAACGACATCCTCGGTACAAAGCCCACATAAGGGCAAGGAAAAACTCACCCCAGTGGGACGTCGATGTGAATGACTATGAGAAACCTTGGAGAGGACCGCATATGTGGGTAACCCCCCCCCCCTTTAGGGGAGACCGAATGCAATGGATGTCGAGTGGGTCTGACATAATATTGTGGGAGTCCAGTCCATGAGTTGTAAGTTGTTTTTATCCTTCTTTGTGGGGACATTGTTGATTGTCATGTCATGTTCGGATGTACTTTGTGGACGCCGTCTTTGCTCCACAGTAAGTCTTTGCTGTCGTCCAGCATTCTGTTTTTGTTTACTTTGTAGCCAGTTCAGTTTTAGTTTTGTTCTGCATAGCCTTCCCTAAGCTTCAATGCCTTTTCTTAGGGGCACTCACCTTCTGTTTATTTTTGGTTTAAGCATTAGACACCTTTTTACCTGCACGCTGCCTCCCGCTGTTTCCGACATCTACAAAGCAATTAGCTACCTGCCGCCACCTACTGATATGGAAGAGTATTACACGGTTACTCTGCTGAGCTCTAGACAGCACCGACACTCAACAACAACACATCATTTGCAGACTATAATTACTGGTTTGCAAAAAATATTTTTAACCCAAATAGGTGAAATTAGATCATCTCCCACGGCACACCAGACTGTATCTCACGGCACACTAGTGTGCCGCGGCACAGTGGTTGAAAAACACTGCGTTAGTTTATAGTACAACCCTAATGCAATGTTAGTCCTTTTTGTTGTGTTTCCAGCTATAATAACATTTTATTGCTCAGGGAATAAAGCTGTCGATCAGAACCGAGCATGATGCTCGTTAGTAGATCTCATTAGGCGGCGCGTGTGTACCTAATGAAGCGTCCATCTCATTAGAGAGCCGACGCGGCGCTTTACTCGCACGCCCGTGCTTTCCGGGAAAGGCGGCGTGAGGCAGCAGGCTGCTCTTCCCGGCAGTCATGTGACATTCGGGAGATCCCTGGTCACATGACTGCCAGCTCCTTCTCCCCTCTTCCACCTTGCTTCCTCCCCTCGTCTTGCCAGTTTCCCGCCAGCTGAACCCACGCGGCACGCTCCCCCCCCCCCGTCGGCGCCGTCTTTTCTCCCGCTTGAATTATCGGGGCAATGACGGCGGAGCCTCAGAAAGCGTTGGAAGGTGACCGGAGCTCCCGGGGAATCTCCACGCTCGAATAACTCGGCCACATGCCGGGCGGTCACGGCGGGTCGGCCGCAAATATAGACGCCGCGTCGGGTCTGATATTGAAACCAGTCCATTGGGGGGCCGGGGCTAAGTCTGTTGGAGGGGATCAGGTGTGCCCCATGCCGCCATTATGACACAGCAAATATGACCTGGTACCTTTTTAAGTAAACAACACCCGTTCCTGCAGGAGAAAACAATAACAAAACATTTTAGGGCCGATTATTAGCAGGCTAAAACTACACATTTCCGATGTTTTGTCAAATTTGTGCAAGGGTGTCCTAGCATCTTAAATCTGATCCACAGTGGGATAAAGTATTATTTTCTGCTATAAGCCTTTAATTTTTCCCAACACTTTAAGCCCTGCGGCTTATAAAACGGTGCGGCTGATTCATGGATTTTTCTTCGCTAACGGCCGTGATGTTTTGTAATAAACAAACAGTTTTTCAAATCAGACCGACCGAGACGCTAAAAAAGGTGTGTTGTTGTTTGTGTCCGTGGGGGGGCCGGGGCTAAGTCTGATGGAGGGGATCATGTGTGCCCCATACCGCCATTATGACACAGCAAATATGATAATAATAATAATAACAGATTTTATTTGTAAAAAGCACTTTACATTGAGCAATCAACCTCAAAAGTGCTACAGTGTATTAAAAAAATAAAATTAAAAAGATAATAAATATAAATAAAAATAAAAACTAGAACAGCCTAATAGCTAGAACTAGTATGCATATATCTAAAAAAAAAAGAAAAAAAAAAGGCTTTTTTAAAAAGAAGGGTTTTTAAGCCTTTTTCAAAAGCATCCACAGTCTGTGGTGCCCTCAGGTGGTCAGGGAGAGCGTTCCATAGACTGGGAGCGGCGGAGCAGAAAGCCCGGTGACCTAGTATCTTTTTAAGTAAACAACACACAGGACAAAATAATAATAAAGCATTTTAAGGCCGATTTTTAGCACGCTAAAGCTACACATTTCCGATGTTTTGTCAAATGTGTGCAAGGGTGTCCTAGCATCTTAAATCTGACTCACGGTGGGATAAAGTATTATTTTCATCTACCATTTTTCTGGTATAAGCCTTTCATTTTTCCCAACACTTCGAACCCTGCGGCTTATAAAAAGGTGCGGCTAATTCATGGATTATTCTTCGCTAACGGTCGTAATGTTTTGTAATAAACAAACAGTTTTCAAATCACACCGACCGAGACGCTAAAAAAGGTGTGTTGTTGTTTGTGTCCGTGGGGTGGCCGGGGCTAAGTCTGATGGAGGGGATCATGTGTGCCCCATACCGCCATTATGACACAGCAAATATGATAATAATAATAATAATAATAATAACAGATTTTATTTGTAAAAAGAACTTTACATTTAGCAATCAACCTCAAAGTGCTACAGTGTATTAAAAAATAAAATTAAAAGATAATAAATATAAATAAAAATAAAAACTAGTAATAGCTAGAACTAGTATGCATATATCTAAAAAAAAAAAGTTTTTTTAAAAAAGAAGGGTTTTTAAGCCTTTTTTAAAAGCATCCACAGTCTGTGGTGCCCTCAGGTGGTCAGGGAGAGCGTTCCATAGACTGGGAGCGGCGGAGCAGAAAGCCCGGTGACCTAGTACCTTTTTAAGTAAACAACACACAGGACAAAATAATAATAAAGCATTTTAAGGCAGATTCTTAGCACGCTAAAGCTACACATTTCCGATGTTTTGTCAAATTTGTGCAAGGGTGTCCTAGCATCTTAAATCTGACTCACAGTGGGATAAAGTATTATTTTCATCTACCATTTTTCTGGTATAAGCCTTTCATTTTTCCCAACACTTTGAACCCTGCGGCTTATAAAAAGGTGCGGCTAATTCATGGATTGTTCTTCGCTAACGGTCGTAATGTTTTGTAATAAACAAAAAGTTTTTCAAATCAGACCGACCGAGACGCTAAAAAAGGTGTGTTCTTGTTTGTGTCCGTGGGGGGGCCGGGGCTAAGTCTGCCGGAGGGGGTCATGTGTGCCCCATGCCGCCATTATGACACAGCAAATATGATAATAATAATAATAATAATAATAATAATAATAATAATAATAATAACAGATTTTATTTGTAAAAAGCACTTTACATTGAGCAAACAACCTCAAAGTGCTACAGTGTATTAAAAAATAAAATTAAAAGATAATAAATATAAAAAAAAAAAAAAACTAGAACAGCCTAGAAATAGTATGCATATATATATATATATATATATATATATATATATATATATATATATATATATATATATATATATGTATGTATATATATATATATATATATATAAAATTTGCTTTTTTTAAAAGAAGGGTTATTAAGCCTTTTTTAAAAGCATACACAGTCTGTGGTGCCCTCAGGTGGTTAGGGAGAGCGTTCCACAGATTGGGAGCGGCGGCGCAGAAATCCCGGTGACCTAGTACCTTTTTAAGTAAACAACACACAAGAGAAAATAATAATAAAACATTTTAAGGCCCATTTTTAGCACACTAAGGCTACACATTTCCGATGTTTTGTCAAATTTGTACAAGGGTGTCCAAACTACGGCGAGCTAGCATCTTAAATCTGCCCCACAGCGGGATAAAGTATTATTTTCATCTATTGTATTTTCCGGTCTATACACCTTTAATTTTTCCCAACACTTTAAACCCTGCGGCTTACAAAACGGTGCAGCTAATTTATGGATTTTTCTTCGCTAACGGCCGTAATGTTTTGTAATCAACAAACAGTTTTCATATCACACCAACAGATACGCTAAAAAAAGGTAATGTAATCAAGCTAGCGTTGTTAGCATTATCAAATATGCTAACACATTTACAAGTGTCTGTATTAGTGTTATTAACTTACAAGGGTATTCTTTTTGTATTGTTTGAGTTCCGTAAATTCACCAAGACGTCACCGTGGAGTTATTGAGTCTGTTTAACTAATTATGACACAGCAAATATGACCTGGTACCTTTTTAAGTAAACAACACCCGTTCCTGCAGGAGAAAACAATAGTAAAACATTTTAGGGACGATTTTTAGCACGCTAAATTTGACAAGAAAAGCTTAAAAGTTTGGCAATTTAATGAAAAGAGTCGTAATTTTACACGACAAAAGTCACCATTTTATAAGAAAACTTTAAAATGTTGGCAATATTATAATAATAACCGGAATATCACTTGGCAAAATGATGACAAAAGTCATAATTTTACTCAAAAAATGTCACTATTTTACAAGAACAACAAAAAAATTGGCAATATTGTGATAAAAGTCAGAATTTTACTCAAAAAAGTCACTATTTTACAAGAACAACAAAAAAAAGGGCAATATTGTGATAAAAGTCAGAATTGTATATGACAAATGTCACCATTTTGCATTAAAAAGTCAGAATTTTACATAAAAAAGTAATAATTTTACGAGCTACACATTTCCAATGTTTTGTCAAATTTGTACAAGGGTGTCCGAGCATCTTAAATCTGACCCACAGTGGGATAAAGTATTATTTTCATCTACCGTATTTTCCGGACTATACGCCTTTCATTTTTCCCAACACTTTAAATCCTGCGGCTTATAAAACGGTGCGGCTAATTTATGGATTTTTCTTCGCTAACGGCCGTAATGTTCAGACCATTCATCAGCAGTGCGCCTTATAATCCGGTGCGCCCTATGGTCCGGAAAATAGGGTAGTTAATACATAATAATAATAATAATAATAATAATAATAGATTTATAGCACGCTAAATTTGACAAAAAAAGCTTAATATTTTGGCAATTTTATGAAAAGAGTCGTAATTTTACACCACAAAAGTCAACATTTTATAAGAAAACTTTAAAATGTTGGCAATATTATAATAATAACCGGAATATCACTTGGCAAAATTATGACAAAAGTCATAATTTTACTAAAAAAATGTCACTATTTTACAAGAACAACCAAAAAATTGGCAATATTGTGATAAAAGTCAGAATTTTATATGACAAATATGTCAAATTTGTACAAGGGTGTCCAAACTTCGGCGAGCTAGCATCTTAAATCTGACCCACAGTGGGATAAAGTATTATTTTCATCTACCATATTTTCTGGACTATACGCCTTTCATTTTTCCCAACACTTTAAACCCTGTGGCTTATAAAACGGTGCAACTAATTTATGGATTTTTCTTTTCTAAACGGCCATAATGTTCAGACCATTCATCGGCAGTACGCCTTATAATCCGGTACGACCTATGGTCCGGAAAATAGGGTAGTTAATACATAATAATAATAATCATAATAACAATAATAATAGATTTTTAGCACGTTAAATTTGACAAGAAAAGCTTAAAATTTTGGCAATTTTATGAAAAGAGTCGTAATTTTACACCACAAAAGTCAACATTTTATAAGAAAACTTTAAAATGTTGGCAATATTATAATAATAACCGGAATATCACTTGGCAAAATTATGACAAAAGTCATAATTTTACTCAAAAAATGTCACTATTTTACAAGAACAACCAAAAAATTGGCAATATTGTGATAAAAGTCAGAATTTTATATGACAAATGTCACCATTTTGCATTAAAAAGTCAGAATTTTACATAAAAAAGTAATAATTTTACGAGCTACACATTTCCAATGTTTTGTCAAATTTGTACAAGGGTGTCCGAGCATCTTAAATCTGACCCACAGTGGGATAAAGTATTATTTTCATCTACCGTATTTTCCGGACTATACGCCTTTCATTTTTCCCAACACTTTAAATCCTGCGGCTTATAAAACGGTGCGGCTAATTTATGGATTTTTCTTCGCTAACGGCCGTAATGTTCAGACCATTCATCAGCAGTGCGCCTTATAATCCGGTGCGCCCTATGGTCCGGAAAATAGGGTAGTTAATACATAATAATAATAATAATAATAATAATAATAGATTTATAGCACGCTAAATTTGACAAAAAAAGCTTAATATTTTGGCAATTTTATGAAAAGAGTCGTAATTTTACACCACAAAAGTCAACATTTTATAAGAAAACTTTAAAATGTTGGCAATATTATAATAATAACCGGAATATCACTTGGCAAAATTATGACAAAAGTCATAATTTTACTAAAAAAATGTCACTATTTTACAAGAACAACCAAAAAATTGGCAATATTGTGATAAAAGTCAGAATTTTATATGACAAATATGTCAAATTTGTACAAGGGTGTCCAAACTTCGGCGAGCTAGCATCTTAAATCTGACCCACAGTGGGATAAAGTATTATTTTCATCTACCATATTTTCTGGACTATACGCCTTTCATTTTTCCCAACACTTTAAACCCTGTGGCTTATAAAACGGTGCAACTAATTTATGGATTTTTCTTTTCTAAACGGCCATAATGTTCAGACCATTCATCGGCGGTACGCCTTATAATCCGGTACGACCTATGGTCCGGAAAATAGGGTAGTTAATACATAATAATAATAATCATAATAACAATAATAATAGATTTTTAGCACGTTAAATTTGACAAGAAAAGCTTAAAATTTTGGCAATTTTATGAAAAGAGTCGTAATTTTACACCACAAAAGTCAACATTTTATAAGAAAACTTTAAAATGTTGGCAATATTATAATAATAACCGGAATATCACTTGGCAAAATTATGACAAAAGTCATAATTTTACTCAAAAAATGTCACTATTTTACAAGAACAACCAAAAAATTGGCAATATTGTGATAAAAGTCAGAATTTTATATGACAAATGTCACCATTTTGCATTAAAAAGTCAGAATTTTACATAAAAAAGTAATAATTTTACGAGCTACACATTTCCAATGTTTTGTCAAATTTGTACAAGGGTGTCCGAGCATCTTAAATCTGACCCACAGTGGGATAAAGTATTATTTTCATCTACCGTATTTTCCGGACTATACGCCTTTCATTTTTCCCAACACTTTAAATCCTGCGGCTTATAAAACGGTGCGGCTAATTTATGGATTTTTCTTCGCTAACGGCCGTAATGTTCAGACCATTCATCAGCAGTGCGCCTTATAATCCGGTGCGCCCTATGGTCCGGAAAATAGGGTAGTTAATACATAATAATAATAATAATAATAATAATAATAGATTTATAGCACGCTAAATTTGACAAAAAAAGCTTAATATTTTGGCAATTTTATGAAAAGAGTCGTAATTTTACACCACAAAAGTCAACATTTTATAAGAAAACTTTAAAATGTTGGCAATATTATAATAATAACCGGAATATCACTTGGCAAAATTATGACAAAAGTCATAATTTTACTAAAAAAATGTCACTATTTTACAAGAACAACCAAAAAATTGGCAATATTGTGATAAAAGTCAGAATTTTATATGACAAATATGTCAAATTTGTACAAGGGTGTCCAAACTTCGGCGAGCTAGCATCTTAAATCTGACCCACAGTGGGATAAAGTATTATTTTCATCTACCATATTTTCTGGACTATACGCCTTTCATTTTTCCCAACACTTTAAACCCTGTGGCTTATAAAACGGTGCAACTAATTTATGGATTTTTCTTTTCTAAACGGCCATAATGTTCAGACCATTCATCGGCAGTACGCCTTATAATCCGGTACGACCTATGGTCCGGAAAATAGGGTAGTTAATACATAATAATAATAATCATAATAACAATAATAATAGATTTTTAGCACGTTAAATTTGACAAGAAAAGCTTAAAATTTTGGCAATTTTATGAAAAGAGTCGTAATTTTACACCACAAAAGTCAACATTTTATAAGAAAACTTTAAAATGTTGGCAATATTATAATAATAACCGGAATATCACTTGGCAAAATTATGACAAAAGTCATAATTTTACTCAAAAAATGTCACTATTTTACAAGAACAACCAAAAAATTGGCAATATTGTGATAAAAGTCAGAATTTTATATGACAAATGTCACCATTTTGCATTAAAAAGTCAGAATTTTACATAAAAAAGTAATAATTTTACGAGCTACACATTTCCAATGTTTTGTCAAATTTGTACAAGGGTGTCCGAGCATCTTAAATCTGACCCACAGTGGGATAAAGTATTATTTTCATCTACCGTATTTTCCGGACTATACGCCTTTCATTTTTCCCAACACTTTAAATCCTGCGGCTTATAAAACGGTGCGGCTAATTTATGGATTTTTCTTCGCTAACGGCCGTAATGTTCAGACCATTCATCAGCGGTGCGCCCTATGGTCCGGAAAATAGGGTAGTTAATACATAATAATAATAATAATAATAATAATAATAGATTTTATTTGTAAAAAAAAAAAAAAAAAACACTTTACATTGAATAAACAACCTCAAAGTGCTACAGTGTATAAAAAAAATTAAAAATAAATAAATAAAAATAAAAGAATAACAAAATGTCATCATTAAGGGTAAAGGAGGCAGCATAAAACCCTGATGGCAACATCCTTAGTTACAACACTTCCTTGAAGGCTGAGGGGAGAACCAACACAGGAACTTTTGGCATTTTGCTCTCGTGTGAACCTCCTGTCACTCACACATCGCCGCCCGAATGTCACACGGGGCCGTGGGAGGAGTGTGTGGCGGTCGAAATGCGAAGAGAAAAAGAAACATCTCCAACATTTTAGAGCGTCTCTGCGGGAAGTTTTGGCCCATTTGCTAGGTCAGAGGTCACCCGTGTTGTACCTGGCGAAAGGCAACCCTGAACTAATCCGTGCATGTTTTTCTCTACACTGGCAACTCTCTCAAACATGATGTCTCGCTGCGGTCAACGTACTGGTCAGAGGTGGAGCGGCAGAAACATGACAGCTCAGAGAAGGGTGTGTGCGTATTATTTAGCGCGGCCAACAAATAAAGCTGCAAATGTGCTGTGGACGAGTTGTTTATTTAAAGAAAGGGTGGCTGGGCGGCTAGAATGTGCCTCTGTGGCGTGAGTGTGTGTGTGTGCGTGTTTCTAGCCTTCTTGAGACATGAAGAAGGAAAAGTATCTTCCATATGAGGAGGTGTGAACAAGTGCTGACATAAATCATGGTCCCAATAACATTGCATCTAATAGAGAATGTTTCATTTGCACCCCTGCTGGTGACATCTATCAACATTAGGGTGGTCCCAAAAAGGAGGGATTTTTCAAATTGACTGTGTGTCGCTTTTAAAAGTGCTCCCCCTCTGGTCAACATATGAAATAACAAGTGTGTGTAAGAAATTTGAAGTGCTCCCCCTCTGGTCAACATATGAAACAACAAGTGTGTGTAAGAAATTTGAAGTGCTCTGGTCAACATATGAAATAACAAGTGTGTGTAAAAAAAATTGAAGTGCTCCCCCTCTGGTCAACATATGAAATAACAAGTGTGTGTAAGAAAGTGAAATGCGCCCCCGATGGCCAAAATTAATACAAAAAATTTATTAAAATATGTATATAGAGACATACTGTAATAACTTGAAGTAAATAATGAAGATTAAAAACCAATTACAAACAAAAAATAAATAAAAATGAACTAAAAGCAGTCTTTTTCTCACAATGTGTCGACTTTTTTCTTATAAAATTGGGAACAATTTCTCATATTCTTTCTGTTTCTGTAACATTGCAATATTTTCTCGTAAAATTATTACTTTTTAATGCAAAATGGTGTCATTTGTCATATAAAATTCTTTCTTTTATTACAATATTGCCAATTTTTTGTTGTTCTTTTAAAATAGTGACTTTTCTTTGAGTAAAATTATGACTTTTCACTTAAGTCAAATTCCGAATATTATTATATTGCCAAGATTTTAAAATTTTCTTATAAAATTGTGACTTTTGTCGTGCAAAATTATGATTCTTTTCATAAAATTGCAAAAATGTTAAGCTTTTGTTGTAAAATTGCGACAGTTATTGAGTAAAATTCCAACTTTTATCATAAAGCACAAATGTTCAAAAATTTAAATGTGCCCCCTCTGGCCAAAATGTATTTAAAAAATCTAATAAATATGTATATAGAGACATACTCTAATAACTTGAAGTAAATAATGAAGATTAAAAACCAATTACAAACAAAAAAATTTAACTTTTTTTTTTTTTTTTTTTTTTAACTAAAAGCAGTTGTTTTCTCACAATGTGTCGACTTTTTTCTTATAAAATTGGGAACAATTTCTCATATTCTTTCTGTTTCTGTAACATTGCAATATTTTCTCGTAAAATTATTACTTTTTTATGTAAAATTATTACTTTTTAATGAAAAATTGTGACATTTGTCATATAAAATTCAGACTTTTATCACAATATTGCCATTTTTTTTGTTGTTCTTGTAAAACAGTAACTTTTTTTGAGTAAAATTATGACTTTTGACTTAAGTAAAATTACGATTATTATTATTATAATATTGCCAAGATTTTAAAGTTTTCTTATAAAACTGTGACTTTTGTCGAGTAAAATTACGACTCTTTTCATAAAACTGCCAAAATGTTAAGCTTTTCTTGTAAAATTGCGACTGCTATTGAGTAAAATTCCAACTTTTTTCATAATATTGCACAAATGTTCACTTTTGCCTTGTAAAATTTTGACTTGCATTGAGTAAAATGAGGACTTTTATTATAATACTGCCACAATTCTAAGTTCTTCTTGTGAAATTGTGACCTTTTTCTTGTGAAATTCCAACTCACTTTTCACAACAAGCTTTTTTTATATTTGCATAGTATGTATATATTATTCATGTTGTAAATACACATCTTTATATATCTAGAAAGGCTGGTCCTAAAGAGGGAGGCATTTTTCAGAAGTCTCAAGAAGGTAACAAATACAATAACGCGTGTGTGTGTGTGTGTGTGTGTGTGTGTGTGTGTGTGTGTGTGTGTGTGTGTGTGTGTGTGTGTGTGATATTAAGAGCAAAACACAACATAAGTGAGGATCTGACAGAAGGAAAGGCGTCTTCTCTCTCTCTGTCTTCTGCCCTGCTGTCAATCAGGAGCAGGAAACAGACCAGCGATTCTTTTCCTTGGCACAAGCGAGGCCCGGGAGAGCACAGTGTGTCACACGCTACACACACAAGCTGCCCTCTGTCACACACTCATGTCTCCACGCGCTCGTACGTGTCTCCCACCCTCGCACAACAAACTCGGCGTTCACGTCTTGCAGGCGCGACACCCACGCCGACCAGGCAGCGAGAGGCCGTCCCCCAGACTGTGAGTGCCCTCCAGACGCGACTTGGTCAGCCTTGTACATGAACATAGGCCAAAGTCACAATGGCATCCTGTACAAGAAAATGGCCCACATTTTAAATTGGTGATAATATTTCCAAGAATGACAAGGATTTATTTAATGTGCAATTTAATGTTTTCATTAAATTTCACATTTCACAAGTAGTTATTATAAATAGATTTTTTTTGTTTACATAACAGAATTTGAAAAAAATATTGATTTGACTATCAGTTTTAAATGATGTCTACTTTTTTCATTGCAGAGCTCTGAAAATAATAAATGTTAGAAAATATTGATTTAATTACAATACAAAAATGGAACTAAATTCAAATCAATGGCAATAAAATAATTAATGTATTTA
>NC_084565.2:36477500-36497500 GCF_033978685.3 Nerophis lumbriciformis
TCAGCATTCTACCAGTCTTTTTTTTTTTTTTTTTTAATACAACATGCACATGTTTCTTTTCAGCACTCGAGCAGTTTTTACCCGACAAGATGTGCAGATATGCATCAGGATTTGGGCCTGTCTCTGAACTGTTTTCTCTTCGGCGCTCTACCTGTCCCAATTCTAAAACCATCTCCTCTAATAAAGACAGCCACAAAATCGGTCTAGGAAAGTTATCCAGCGCTGTATGGGTGAGATTGCCGAGGTCAAAGGTCAGGTAGATGTTTCTATTCAGCATTCTACCCGTCAGTTTTTATTTATTTATTTTATTTTATTTTATTTTTATACAACATGCACATGTTTTTTTTCAGCACTCGAGCAGTCTTTACCCGACAATCTGTGCAGACATGCATCAGGATTTGGGCCTGTCTCTGAACTATTTTTTCTTCGGCGCTCTACATGCCCCAATTCTAAAGCCATCTCCTCCAAAAAAAGACGGCCACAAAATCGGTGTAGGAAAGTTATCCAGCGCTGTATGGGTGAGATTGCTCAGGTCAAAAGTCAGGTAGATGTTTCTATTTAGCATTCTACCCGCACGTTTTTTTTGTTTGTTTTTTAATACAGCATGCACATGTTTCTTTTCAGCACTCGGGCAGTCTTTACCCGACAAGATGTGCAGAGATTCATCAGGATTTGGGCCTGTCTCTAACTGTTTTCTCTTCGGCGCTCTTCCTGTCCCAATTCTAAAGCAATCTTCTCCAAAAAAGACGGCCACAAAATCGGTGTACAAAAGTTATCCAGCGCTGTATGGATGAGATTGCTGAGGTCAAAAGTCAAGTAGATGTTTCTATTCAGCATTCTACCCGTCAGTTTTTTTTTTGTTTTTTTTTGTTTGTTTTTTTTAATACAACATGCAAATGTTTCTTTTCAGCACTCGAGCAGTCTTTACCCGACAATCTGTGCAGACATGCATCAGGATTTGGGCCTGTCTCTGAACTGTTTTCTCTTCGGCGCTCTACCTGCCCCAATTCTAAAGCCATCTCCTCCAAAAAAGATGGCCACAAAATCGGTCTAGGAAAGTTATCCAGCGCTGTATGGGTGAGATTGCTGAGGTCCAAAGTCAAGTAGATGTTTCTATTCAGCATTCTACCCGTCAGTTTTTTGTTTTTTTAAAATACAGCACGCACATGTTTCTTTTCAGCACTCGAGCAGTCTTTACCCGACAAGATGTGCAGACATTCATCAGGATTTGGGCCTGTCTCTGACTGTTTTCTCTTCGGCGCTCTACCTGTCCCAATTCTAAAGCCATCTCCTCAAAAAAAGACGGCCACAAAATCGGTGTAGGAAAGTTATCCAGCACTGTATGGGTGAGATTGCTGAGGTCAAATGTCAGGTAGATGTTTCTATTCAGCATTCTAGCCTTCAGTTTTTTTGTGTTTTTTTGTTGTTTTTAATACAACATGCACATGTTTCTTTTCAGCACTCGGGCAGTCTTTACCCGACAAGATGTGCAGACATTCATCAGGATTTGGGCCTGTCTCTAACTGTTTTCTCTTCGGCACTCTTCCTGTCCCAATTCTAAAGCAATCTTCTCCAAAAAAGACGGCCACGAAATCGGTGTACAAAAGTTATCCAGCGCTGTATGGATGAGATTGCTGAGGTCAAAAGTCAAGTAGATGTTTCTATTCAGCATTCTACCCGTCAGTTTTTTTTAACTTAAAACATTTTTTTTAATACAACATGCAAATGTTTCTTTTCAGCACTCGAGCAGTCTTTACCCAACAATCTGTGCAGACATGCATCAGGATTTGGGCCTGTCTCTGAACTGTTTTCACTTCGGCGCTCTACCTGCCCCAATTCTAAAGCCATCTCCTCCAAAAAAGACGGCCACAAAATCGGTCTAGGAAAGTTATCCAGCGCTGTATGGGTGAGATTGCTGAGGTCCAAAGTCAAGTAAATGTTTCTATTCAGCATTCTACCCGTCAGTTTTTTGTTTTTTTAAAATACAGCACGCACATGTTTCTTTTCAGCACTCGAGCAGCCTTTACCTGACAAGATGTGCAGACATGCATCAGGATTTGGGCCTGTCTCTGAACTGTTTTCTCTTTGGCGCTCTACCTCTCCCAATTCTAAAGCCATCTCTTCAAAAAAAGACGGCCACAAAATCGGTCTAGGAAAGTTATCCAGCACTGTATGGGTGAGATTGCTGAGGTCAAATGTCAGGTAGATGTTTCTATTCAGCATTCTAGCCGTCAGTTTTTTTTTTTGTTTGTTTTTTTTTAAATACAGCACGCACATGTTTCTTTTCAGCACTCGAGCAGTCTTTACCCGACAAGATGTGCAGACATTCATCAGGATTTGGGCCTGTCTCTGAACTGTTTTCTCTTCGGCGCTCTACCTGTCCCAATTCTAAAGCCATCTCCTCTAATAAAGATGGCCACAAAATCAGTGTAGGAAAGTTATCCAGCGCTGTATGGGTGAGATTGCTGAGGTCAAAAGTCAGGTAGATGTTTTTATTCAGCATTCGAGCCGTCAGTTTTTTGTTTGTTTGTTTGTTTTTTTAATATAACATGCACATCTTTCTTTTCAGCACTCGGGCAGTCTTTAGCCGACAAGATGTGTAGACATTCATAAGGATTTGGGCCTGTCTCTAACTGTTTTCTCTTCGGCGCTCTGCCTGTCCCAATTCCAAAAAAGACAGCCACAAAATCGGTGTAGGAAAGTTATCCAGCGCTGTATGGGTGAGATTGCTGAGGTCAAATGTCAGGTAGATGTTTCTATACAGCATTCGAGCCGTCATTTTTTTTTTGTTTGTTTGTTTTTTTAATATAACATGCAAATGTTTCTTTTCAGCACTCGAGCAGTCTTTACCCGACAATCTGTGCAGACATGCATCAGGATTTGGGCCTGTCTCTGAACTGTTTTCTCTTCGGCGCTCTACCTGTCCCAATTCTAAAGCCATCTCCTCTAATAAAGATGGCCACAAAATCAGTGTAGGAAAGTTATCCAGCGCTGTATGGGTGAGATTGCTGAGGTCAAAAGTCAGGTAGATGTTTTTATTCAGCATTCGAGCCGTCAGTTTTTTTTTGTTTGTTTGTTTTTTTAATATAACATGCACATCTTTCTTTTCAGCACTCGGGCAGTCTTTAGCCGACAAGATGTGTAGACATTCATAAGGATTTGGGCCTGTCTCTAACTGTTTTCTCTTCGGCGCTCTGCCTGTCCCAATTCCAAAAAAGACAGCCACAAAATCGGTGTAGGAAAGTTATCCAGCGCTGTATGGGTGAGATTGCTGAGGTCAAATGTCAGGTAGATGTTTCTATACAGCATTCGAGCCGTCATTTTTTTTTTTGTTTGTTTGTTTTTTTAATATAACATGCAAATGTTTCTTTTCAGCACTCGAGCAGTCTTTACCCGACAATCTGTGCAGACATGCATCAGGATTTGGGCCTGTCTCTGAACTGTTTTCTCTTCGGCGCTCTACCTGCCCCAATTCTAAAGCCATCTCCTCTAATAAAGATGGCCACAAAATCAGTGTAGGAAAGTTATCCAGCGCTGTATGGGTGAGATTGCTGAGGTCAAAAGTCAGGTAGATGTTTTTATTCAGCATTCGAGCCGTCAGTTTTTTTTTGTTTGTTTGTTTTTTTAATATAACATGCACATCTTTCTTTTCAGCACTCGGGCAGTCTTTAGCCGACAAGATGTGTAGACATTCATAAGGATTTGGGCCTGTCTCTAACTGTTTTCTCTTCGGCGCTCTGCCTGTCCCAATTCCAAAAAAGACAGCCACAAAATCGGTGTAGGAAAGTTATCCAGCGCTGTATGGGTGAGATTGCTGAGGTCAAATGTCAGGTAGATGTTTCTATACAGCATTCGAGCCGTCATTTTTTTTTTTGTTTGTTTGTTTTTTTAATATAACATGCAAATGTTTCTTTTCAGCACTCGAGCAGTCTTTACCCGACAATCTGTGCAGACATGCATCAGGATTTGGGCCTGTCTCTGAACTGTTTTCTCTTCGGCGCTCTACCTGCCCCAATTCTAAAGCCATCTCCTCCAAAAAAGACGGCCACAAAATCGGTCTAGGAAAGTTATCCAGCGCTGTATGGGTGAGATTGCTGAGGTCCAAAGTCAAGTAGATGTTTCTATTCAGCATTCTACCCGTCAGTTTTTTGTTTTTTTTAAATACAGCACGCACATGTTTCTTTTCAGCACTCGAGCAGTCTTTACCCGACAAGATGTGCAGACGTGGATCAGACACATTCTTAAGGGCAAGCCACCGAAGGGATCAGAGGTTGAATGTCAGCTGGAGATTGCTGAGGTCAGAGGTCAAATATGGTTCTTTTCTAGCACATTTTTTAAAATGTGTGAATTCGGGTTCGATACCCATGGCGCTGACCTGACCACTTTCGTCTTTTGACGCCAAATGGACAAAAAAAAAAAAGCATCGGTTTTAAGAGTTTCCCTCTTATCGAACACAGGGAAAACCACCCGGCTGCCAACTCCTCCAAGCCTCAACCGGGCTTTTCCTTCCCGACGCTCCGACGTCCGGCGCCGCCGCTCCCCCGCCTCTAGGGGAGCGGAATTTTGTCTGACAGGACCAAAACAAGTTGTAACGACTTCGAGTTTCCGACGAAGACAATGTTGCCAGATTCCAGCGCCTTGAGGGACACCGGCACGCCACAATGAGCGCTCTGTGTGAGGACTAACGGGCGCACACACGCACACACACACACACACACACACACACACACACACACACACACACACACACACACAGACAGTATTGGGGAAAGTGTACAATATTCCAGTGGAATCTTTGCCATTCCTGAGTGTCACAAAGTGATTGCATGCATGTCTCTACAAATCCTGCAAAGGTAGAAATGTCTTCTAGAGCCACTTTTGGTTCACAAAGGTCATGAAAAATAGTGTGTGTGAGTGTGTGTGTGTGTGTGTGTGTTTGTCTAGCATCCCATTGAGCAAGACATCCATATATTTAATTGGCTCCTCGCAGTCCCCAGGACATGTTCAGAGACATTTCCGCTTGCTTACAGGTAGTTGCTCTTTGTGTTCACTGTTTGTTTGCACACATCATATGTCAGACCTGGGCAAATGAAGGCCTCTCACCTGGACAGATGAAGAATGAAGACATCATCTGACAAGTTGGTCAAATTCGGAATTCCAATTTAGACCCAGTAATGGAGAGAAAGACGTTAAAAGACGCTTGGTCTGCATTTGCTCTTTTTTTTTTATTTGCGAAGATTATGAGTCGTTCTTCATTTAAATAGGAATGTATGAACATCCTATCAGTCGGTATCCTACTGGCAGCAGACATCGTGCAGTAAGTGATATTTTATTATGTACAAACCTCAAAACCAGTGAGGTTGGCACTTTGTGTAAATGGTAAATAAAAACAGAATACAATGATTTGCAAATCCTTTTCAACTTACCGTATTTTCCGCACTATAAGGCGCACCTAAAAAACACAAATGTTCTCAAAAGCTGACAGTGCGCCTTATAACCCGGTGCGCTTTATATATGGATAAATATTAAGATTCATTTTCATAAAGTTTCGGTCTCGTAACTACGGTAAACAGCCGCCATCTTTTTTCCCGGTAGAACAGGAAGCGCTTCTTCTTCTACGCAAGCAACCGCCAAGGTAAACACCCGCCCCCATAGAACAGGAAGCGCTTGTTCTTCTACTGTAAGCAACCACCCGCCCGCGTAGAAGAAGAAAAAGTGCGCGGATATTACGTACGTTTCATTTCCTTTGTGTGTTTACATCTGTAAAGACCACAAAATGGCTCCTACTAAACGACAGGGATCCGGTTCATGAAAAGACGCAATCTCTCCATCCGCACACGGATTACTATTTCACAGCAACTGATATTCCTGTGAACCGCACTGTGGATACAACGGGAGCACGTACGGTGAATATTCGCACCACAGGGAATGAGAAGTCATCCTTCACTGTGGTTCTAGCTTGCCATGCTAATGGCCAGAAACTTCCACCCATGGTGATATTCAAAAGGAAGACCTTGCCAAAAGAGACCTTTCCAGCCGGCGTCATCATCAAAGCTAACTCGAAGGGATGGATGAAGAAAAGATGAGCGAGTGGTTAAGGTAAGTTTAAGTTTACGCGAAGAGGCCGGGTGGCTTTTTTCACGCAGCTTCGTCCATGTTGATATACGACTCCATGCGCGCCCACATCACGCTGGTTTTAATATATTATTAAAGTTTGACTGACCTATTTGACTGTTTTTTTGACATTCCTTTAGCGCAGTTAGATGCGGCTTACAACACGGGGCGGCTTATAGGTGGACAAAGTTTTGAAATATGCCGTTCATTGAAGGCGCGGCTTATAACCCAGGGCGCCTTATGGTGCGGAAAATACGGTAAATTCAATTAAATAGACTGCAAAGACAAGATATTTAATGTTGGAACTGAGAAACATCTTTTTTTTTTCCTCCAAATAATCATGAACTTAGAATTTAATGGCAGCAACACATTGCAAAAAAGGTTGTCACAGAGGCATTTTTACCACTGTGTTACATGGCCTTTCCTTTTAACAACACTCAGTAAACGTTTGGGAACTGAGGAGACACAATTTTTTAAGCTTCTCAGGTGGAATTCTTTCCCATTCTTGCTTGATGTACAACAGACCTGGGTAAATTAAGGCCCGGGGGCCACATGCGGCCCGTTAAGCTTTTCAATCTGGCCTGCCGGACATTCCCAAATAATTTGTTTAGATGTTTAAGATGTAAAGTGTAGCTGCCATTATGATGTGCTGTGATGTTTTCTAATGACCGGAAGTCTTGAACTATACAAAGTATTTCAATGGTTGGAATCTGCGCTTTTGCATGATATATACTAGTTCAGGGGTCGGCAACCCAAAATGTTGAAAGAGCCATATTGGACCAAAAATACAAAAACAAATCTGTCTGGAGCCGCAAAAAGTTAAAAGCCATATTACATACAGATAGTGTGTCATGAGATATAAATTGAATTAAGAGGACTTAAAGGAAACTAAATGACCTCGAATATAGCTACAAATGAGGCATAATGATGCAATATGTACATATAGCTAGCCTAAATAGCATGTTAGCATCGATTAGCTTGCAGTGACCAAATATGTCCGATTAGCACTCCACACAAGTCAATAACATCAACAAAACTCACCTTTGTGCATTCATGCACAACCTTAAAAGTTTGGTGGACAAAATGATACAGAAAAAGAAGTGGCATAAAACACGTCCTAGAAAGTTATACATGTAAACAAACTAAGGTGAGTTCAAGGACCGCCAAAATTAGTAGGACAAAACGGCGCTCGCCAAATACTCGAATCAATCAGTGAAGCAGACAGTGTGCTTTATAACAATTAGGGAGGTTTGTGTCATGTTTGTCCTCCTACAGAAACCATATTAAAACAAAAAATAGATTTTTTTCCTCTCATCTTTTTCCATTTTTCATACATTTTTTAAAAAGCTCCAGAGAGCCACTAGGGCGGCGCTAAAGAGCCGCATCTAGAGCCGCGGGTTGCCAACCCCTGTACTAGTTACTATGGTGATCTAATGAGTTACTATGGTAATCTAGTGAGTTACTATGGTAATCTAATGATTTACTATGATAATCTAATGAGTTACTATGGTAATCTAATGAGTTACTATGGTAATCTAATGAGTTATTATGGCAATCTAATGAGTTACTATGGTAATCTAATGAGTTACTATGGTGATCTAATGAGTTACTATGGTAATCTAGTGAGTTACTATGGTAATCTAATGATTTACTATGATAATCTAATGAGTTACTATGGTAATCTAATGAGTTACTATGGTAATCTAATGAGTTATTATGGCAATCTAATGAGTTACTATGGTAATCTAATGAGTTACTATGGTAATCTAATGAGTTACTATGGCAATCTAATGAGTTACTATGGTAATCTAATGAGTTACTATGGCAATCTAATGAGTTACTATGGTAATCTAATGAGTTACTATGGCAATCTAATGAGTTACTATGGTAATCTAATGAGTTACTATGGCAATCTAATGAGTTACTATGGTAATCTAATGAGTTACTATGGTCATCTAATGAGTTACTATGGTAATCTAATGAGTTATTATGGCAATCTAATGAGTTACTATGGTAATCTAATGAGTTACTATGGTGATCTAATGAGTTACTATGGTAATCTAGTGAGTTACTATGGTAATCTAATGATTTACTATGATAATCTAATGAGTTACTATGGTAATCTAATGAGTTACTATGGTAATCTAATGAGTTATTATGGCAATCTAATGAGTTACTATGGTAATCTAATGAGTTACTATGGTAATCTAATGAGTTACTATGGCAATCTAATGAGTTACTATGGTAATCTAATGAGTTACTATGGCAATCTAATGAGTTACTATGGTAATTTAATGAGTTACTATGGCAATCTAATGAGTTACTATGGCAATCTAATGAGTTACTATGGCAATCTAATGAGTTACTATGGTAATCTAATGAGTTACTATGGCAATCTAATGAGTTACTATGGTAATCTAATGAGTTACTATGGCAATCTAATGAGTTACTATGGTAATCTAATGAGTTACTATGGCAATCTAATGAGTTACTATGGTAATCTAATGAGTTACTATGGCAATCTAATGAGTTACTATGGTCATCTAATGAGTTACTATGGCAATCTAATGAGTTACTATGGTAATCTAATGAGTTACTATGGCAATCTAATGAGTTACTATGGTAATCTAATGAGTTACTATGGCAATCTAATGAGTTACTATGGCAATCTAATGAGTTACTATGGTAATCTAATGAGTTACTATGGTAATCTAATGAGTTACTATGGCAATCTAATGAGTTACTATGGTAATCTAATGAGTTACTATGGCAATATAATGAGTTACTATGGTAATCTAATGAGTTACTATGGTAATCTAATGAGTTACTATGGTAATCTAATGATTTACTATGGCAATCTAATGAGTTACTATGGTAATCTAATGAGTTACTATGGCAATCTAATGAGTTACTATGGTAATCTAATGAGTTACTATGGCAATCTAATGAGTTACTATGGTAATCTAATGAGTTACTATGGCAATCTAATGAGTTACTATGGTAATCTAATGAGTTACTATGGCAATCTAATGAGTTACTATGGTAATCTAATGAGTTACTATGGCAATCTAATGAGTTACTATGGTCATCTAATGAGTTACTATGGCAATCTAATGAGTTACTATGGCAATCTAATGAGTTACTATGGTAATCTAATGAGTTACTATGGTAATCTAATGAGTTACTATGGCAATCTAATGAGTTACTATGGTAATCTAATGAGTTACTATGGCAATATAATGAGTTACTATGGTAATCTAATGAGTTACTATGGTAATCTAATGAGTTACTATAGTAATCTAATGATTTACTATGGCAATCTAATGAGTTACTATGGTAATCTAATGAGTTACTATGGCAATCTAATGAGTTACTATGGTAATCTAATGAGTTACTATGGCAATCTAATTAGTTACTATTAGAGATGTCCGATAGTATCGGCCTGCCAATATTATCGGCCAATAAATGCTTTAAAATGTAATATCGGAAATTATCGGAATCGTTTTTTTTTTTATTGGTATCGTTTCTTGTTTGTTTTTTTTGTTTTTTTTACTAAATCAACATAAAAAAAACACAAGATACACTTAAAATTAGTGCACCAACCCAAAAAACCTCCCTCCCCCATTTACACTCATTCACACAAAAGGGTTGTTTCTTTCTGTTATTAAAGGGGAACATTATCACCAGACCTATGTAAGCGTCAATATATACCTTGATGTTGCAACCGATTTCCGAACTCTAAATGGGTGAATTTTGGCGAATTAAACGCCTTTCTAATATTCGCTCTCGGAGCGATGACGTCACATCGGGAAGCAATCCGCCATTTTCTCAAACACCGAGTCAAATCAGCTCTGGTATTTTCCGTTTTTTTCGACTGTTTTCCGTACCTTGGAGACATCATGCCTCGTCGGTGTGTTGTCGGAGGGTGTAACAACACGAACAGGGACGGATTCAAGTTGCACCAGTGGCCCAAAGATGCGAAAGTGGCAAGAAATTGGACGTTTGTTCCGCACACTTTACCGACGAAAGCTATGCTACGACAGAGATGGCAAGAATGTGTGGATATCCTGCGACACTCAAAGCAGATGCATTTCCAACGATAAAGTCAAAGAAATCTGCCGTCAGACCCCCGTTGAATCTGCCGGAGTGTGTGAGCAATTCAGGGACAAAGGACCTCGGTAGCACGGCAAGCAATGGCGGCAGTTTGTTCCCGCAGACGAGCGAGCTAAACCCCCTATCGACCCTAGCTTCCCTGGCCTGCTGACATCAACTCCAAAACTGGACAGATCAGCTTTCAGGAAAAGAGCGCGAATGAGGGTATGTCTACAGAATATATTAATTGATGAAAACTGGGCTGTCTGCACTCTCAAAGTGCATGTTGTTGCCAAATGTATTTCATATGCTGTAAACCTAGTTCATAGTTGTTAGTTTCCTTTAATGCCAAACAAACACATACCAATCGTTGGTTAGAAGGCGATCGCCAAATTCGTCCTCGCTTTCTCCCGTGTCGCTGGCTGTCGTGTCGTTTTCGTCGGTTTCGCTTGCATACGGTTCAAACCGATATGGCTCAATAGCTTCAGTTTCTTCTTCAATTTCGTTTTCGCTACCTGCCTCCACACTACAACCATCCGTTTCAATACATGCGTAATCTGTTGAATCGCTTAAGCCGCTGAAATCCGAGTCTGAATCCGAGCTAATGTCGCTATATCTTGCTGTTCTATCCGCCATGTTTGTTTGTGTTGGCTTCACTATGTGACATCACAGGAAAATGGACGGGTGGTTAAAATCAGGCACTTTGAAGCATTTTTTAGGGATATTGCGTGATGGGTAAAATTTTGAAAAAAACTTTGAAAAATAAAATAAGCCACTGGGAACTGATTTTTAATGGTTTTAACCCTTCTGAAATTGTGATAATGTTCCCCTTTAATATTGTAGTTCCTACATTATATATCAATATATACCAATACAGTCTGCAAGGGATACAGTCCGTAAGCACACATGATTGCTGGTCCACTAATAGTACTAACCTTTAACACTTAATTTGACTCATTTTCATTAATTAATAGTTTCTATGTAACTGATTTTTTATTCAAGAAAATGTTTTTAATTTATTTATCTTATTTTATTTTATTATTATTGTTAAAAAGTACCTTATCTTCACCATACTTGGTTGTCCAAATTAGGCATAATAATGTGTTAATTCCACGACTGTATATATCGGTATCGGTTGATATCGGTATCGGTAATTAAAGAGTTGGACAATATCGGAATATCGGATATCGGCAAAAAGCCATTATCGGACATCCCTAGTTACTATGGTAATCTAAGTCACAGCAGCTCAGACGAGGCACCAAGCAGTGTGGGTGGGGAGCGTTTCCACAGAGTGTCAGTCTGAAATGCGGGTGTCAGGGACAGACACGGAAAAAGATTTTTACAACAAAGTTGTAAAGCTTAGTGATGTATCAGATGTATCAGATTGTAGGTGGGTTTTTTTTTTACCCTTCAAGTTCATATTTCGCTGTGTTTGTTGCATTTTTGTTGCGTTTCGCTTGATTGTAAAATATGTGGATGGAGAGCATCAATATTCAGTGTTTTATCCTTCATAGTTAATATTGTAAATCCCACATTCTTTATTTTCATGTACATTCTGGGTGTCTCATTCAGTAAAACAATGTAACTTTAATGAAGTGGCGGGCCAGATCTGTCCCCGGGCCTTCAGTTTGACACCTTTACATGGTCAACCACTTTTGTGGACATGGAATGTGAGGCCCTAAGGCAGGGATATTCAACTAAATGGTTTCGGGGGGCCACATTTCGATCAAAGGTCCGTAATATCATCGCTTAAGTGCAAAACCGGCGGCGTTTCTGGGTGCTGTTGATAAATGTATTTTGCTTTGCATAGTAGAGTTTTAACTTGCATGTACAGATGTAGCAACAAACTGTAGTTACTGACAGTGGTTTTCTGAAGTGTTCCTGGGCCCATGTGGTGATATCCTTTACACACTGTCACTTTTTGATGTAGTACTGCCTGAGGGATTGAAGATCAAGGGCATGCTGATTACGTGCAGTGATTTCTCCAGATTCTCTGAACCTTCTGATGATATTACGGACCGTAGATGGTGAAATCCCTAAATTCCTTGCAATAGCTGGTTGAGAAATGTTGTTCTTAAACCGTTGGACAATTTGCTCACGCATTTGTCGACAAAGTGGTGACCCTCGCCCCGTCCTTGTTTGTGAATGACTGAGCATTTCATGGAAGCTGCTTTTATACCCAATCATGGCACCCACCTGTTCCCAATTAGCCTGTTCACCTGTGATGAGCATTCCTCAACCTTCTCTGTCTTTTTTGCCACTTGTGTTGCAGGCATCAAATTCCAAACGAGCTAATATTTGCAAAAAATAACAAAAGTTTTCGAGTTCGAACGTTAAATATCTTGTCTTTGCAGTCTATTCAATTGAATATAAGTTGAAAAGGATTTGCAAATCTTTGTATTCTGTTTTTATTTACCATTTACACAAGGTGACAACTTCATTAGTTTTGGGTTTTGTATTTGAACCAACGTCCGTAGTCGTAAAATCCTTCATTGTTCTCCTCTCTGGCCAAAGTGCTTATGTCAACAAGCGCCTATCAGTCTTTCAGTTGCTTACAGTTACAATCTGCCAGAAGTCCTCCACAGTCAAAACGTAGCATGGTGACATTTTTCTGTGACGCGAGGGCGTCTCGGAGCAACGTCGGAATTTAAAGTGTGTGGCAGCTGTCAGGTCCTAAAGACGTTACTCGGGTTGCGAGCACACCACAGATGTTTCTCCATTCACATTTATGTATCCATTTTTGTTTTTTTATCAACCCAAAGTGACTGTTCTTTTTGTGTCGTCACCAAAACCCTTACAGTAGAACCACGTTGTGGAACACACCTGGGAACGTACATTGAGGTATTCAGCAAAATTTTCCTGTGGGATTTTGACACTTCCCAGCAGGAACAAGACATTGAAACAAGGTTGAGAACTTGTTGAATTAGGTCCTGACGTTGAGCAACTCAAACTTAACGTTGAAACAACATGCTTTTTCACGACGTTTAATCAACGTTGGGTTCTGACGTTGATTTGACCATTGAATTTTGGTCATTTCCCAACCAATGCAACGTTGAAACAACATGCTTTTTGACAACATTTAATCAATGTTGGGTTCTAACGTTGATTTGACCATTGAATATTGGTCATTTCCCAACCAATACAACGTTGA
This sequence comes from Nerophis lumbriciformis, assembly GCF_033978685.3. Taxonomy (NCBI): domain Eukaryota; kingdom Metazoa; phylum Chordata; class Actinopteri; order Syngnathiformes; family Syngnathidae; genus Nerophis; species Nerophis lumbriciformis. The sequence continues at coordinate 36,490,858 of NC_084565.2, forward strand.
AACATGCTTTTCGACGACGTTTAATCAATGTTGGGTTCTGACGTTGATTTGACCATTGAATTTTGGTCATTTCTCAACCAATACAACGTTGAAACAACATGCTTTTTGACAACATTTAATCAATGTTGGGTTCTAACATTGATTTGACCATTGAAATTTAGTAATTTCCCAACCAATGCAACGTTGAAACAACATGCTTTTTCACGACATTTAATCAACGTTGGGTTCTGACGTTGATTTGACCATTGAATTTTGGTCATTTCCCAACCAATGCAACGTTGAAGCAACATGCTTTTTGACAACATTTAATCAATGTTGGGTTCTGACGTTGATTTGACCATTGAATTTTGGTCATTTCCCAACCAATGCAACGTTGAAACAACATGCTGTTTGACGACGTTTAATCAATGTTGGGTTCTGACATTGATTTGACCATTGAATTTTGGTCATTTCCCAACCAATACAACGTTGAAACAACATGCTTTTCGACGACGTTTAATCAATGTTGGGTTCTAACGTTGATTTGACCATTGAAATTTGGTCAATTCCCAACCAATATTTTACAACAGAAATACAACATTGAAACAACATGCTTTTTGACGACGTTTAATCAATGTTGGGTTCTAACGTTGATTTGACCGTTGAAATTTGGTCATTTCCCAACCAATGCAACGTTGAAACAACATGCTTTTTGACAACATTTAATCAATGTTGGGTTCTGACGTTGATTTGACCATTGAAATTTGGTCATTTCCCAACCAATGCAACATTGAAACAACATGCTTTTTGAAGATGTTTAATCAATGTTGGGTTCTGACGTTGATTTGGCCATTGAAATTTGGTAATTTCCCAACCAATACAACGTTGAAACAGCATGCTTTTTGACGACGTTTAATCAATGTTGGGTTCTAACGTTGATTTGACCATTGAAATTTGGTTATTTCCCAACCAATACAACGTTGAAACAACATGATTTTGACGACATTTATTCAATGTTGGGTTCTGACATTTATTTGACCGTTTAATTTTGGTCATTTCCCAATCAATACAACGTTGAAACAACATGCTTTTTGACGTTTACTCAAAGTTGGGTTCTGACGTTGATTTGACCATTGAAATTTGGTCATTTTCCAACCAATATTCTACAACACAAATACAACGTTGAAACAACATGCTTTTTGACAACATGTAATCAATGTTGGGTTCTAACGTTGATTTGACCATTGAATAGTGGTCATTTCCCAACCAATACAACGTTGAAACAACATGCTTTTTGACGACGTTTAATCAATGTTGGGTTCTGACATTGATTTGACCATTGAATTTTGGTCATTTCCCAACCAATACAACGTTGAAACAACATGCTTTTCGACGACGTTTAATCAATGTTGGGTTCTAACGTTGATTTGACCATTGAAATTTGGTCAATTCCCAACCAATATTTTACAACAGAAATACAACATTGAAACAACATGCTTTTTGACGACGTTTAATCAATGTTGGGTTCTAACGTTGATTTGACCGTTGAAATTTGGACATTTCCCAACCAATGCAACGTTGAAACAACATGCTTTTTGACAACATTCAATCAATGTTGGGTTCTGACGTAGATTTGACCATTGAATTTTGGTCATTTCCCAACCAATGCAACGTTGAAACAACATGCTTTTTGACAACATTTAATCAATGTTGGGTTCTAACGTTGATTTGACCATTGAATAGTGGTCATTTCCCAACCAATACAACGTTGAAACAACATGCTGTTTGACGACGTTTAATCAATGTTGGGTTCTGACATTGATTTGACCATTGAATTTTGGTCATTTCCCAACCAATACAACGTTGAAACAACATGCTTTTCGACGACGTTTAATCAATGTTGGGTTCTAATGTTGATTTGACCATTGAAATTTGGTAAATTCCCAACCAATATTTTACAACAGAAATACAACATTGAAACAACATGCTTTTTGACGACGTTTAATCAATGTTGGGTTCTAACGTTGATTTGACCGTTGAAATTTGGTCATTTCCCAACCAATGCAACGTTGAAACAACATGCTTTTTGACAACATTTAATCAATGTTGGGTTCTGACGTTGATTTGGCCATTGAAATTTGGTCATTTCCCAACCAATACAACGTTGAAACAGCATGCTTTTTGACGACGTTTAATCAATGTTGGGTTCTAACGTTGATTTGACCATTGAAATTTGGTTAATTCCCAACCAATACAACGTTGAAACAACATGATTTTGACGACATTTATTCAATGTTGGGTTCTGACATTGATTTGACCATTGAATTTTGGTCATTTCCCAACGAATGCAACGTTGAAACAACATGCTTTTTCACGACATTTAATCAACGTTGGGTTCTGACGTTGATTTGACCATTGAATTTTGGTCATTTCCCAACCAATGCAACGTTGAAACAACATGCTTTTTGACAACATTTAATCAATGTTGGGTTCTGACGTTGATTTGACCATTGAATTTTGGTCATTTCCCAACCAATGCAACGTTGAAACAACATGCTGTTTGACGACGTTTAATCAATGTTGGGTTCTGACATTGATTTGACCATTGAATTTTGGTCATTTCCCAACCAATACAACGTTGAAACAACATGCTTTTCGACGACGTTTAATCAATGTTGGGTTCTAACGTTGATTTGACCATTGAAATTTGGTCAATTCCCAACCAATATTTTACAACAGAAATACAACATTGAAACAACATGCTTTTTGACGACGTTTAATCAATGTTGGGTTCTAACGTTGATTTGACCGTTGAAATTTGGTCATTTCCCAACCAATGCAACGTTGAAACAACATGCTTTTTGACAACATTTAATCAATGTTGGGTTCTGACGTTGATTTGACCATTGAAATTTGGTCATTTCCCAACCAATGCAACATTGAAACAACATGCTTTTTGAAGATGTTTAATCAATGTTGGGTTCTGACGTTGATTTGGCCATTGAAATTTGGTAATTTCCCAACCAATACAACGTTGAAACAGCATGCTTTTTGACGACGTTTAATCAATGTTGGGTTCTAACGTTGATTTGACCATTGAAATTTGGTTATTTCCCAACCAATACAACGTTGAAACAACATGATTTTGACGACATTTATTCAATGTTGGGTTCTGACATTTATTTGACCGTTTAATTTTGGTCATTTCCCAATCAATACAACGTTGAAACAACATGCTTTTTGACGTTTACTCAAAGTTGGGTTCTGACGTTGATTTGACCATTGAAATTTGGTCATTTTCCAACCAATATTCTACAACACAAATACAACGTTGAAACAACATTCTTTTTGACAACATGTAATCAATGTTGGGTTCTAACGTTGATTTGACCATTGAATAGTGGTCATTTCCCAACCAATACAACGTTGAAACAACATGCTTTTTGACGACGTTTAATCAATGTTGGGTTCTGACATTGATTTGACCATTGAATTTTGGTCATTTCCCAACCAATACAACGTTGAAACAACATGCTTTTCGACGACGTTTAATCAATGTTGGGTTCTAATGTTGATTTGACCATTGAAATTTGGTAAATTCCCAACCAATATTTTACAACAGAAATACAACATTGAAACAACATGCTTTTTGACGACGTTTAATCAATGTTGGGTTCTAACGTTGATTTGACCGTTGAAATTTGGTCATTTCCCAACCAATGCAACGTTGAAACAACATGCTTTTTGACAACATTTAATCAATGTTGGGTTCTGACGTTGATTTGGCCATTGAAATTTGGTCATTTCCCAACCAATACAACGTTGAAACAGCATGCTTTTTGACGACGTTTAATCAATGTTGGGTTCTAACGTTGATTTGACCATTGAAATTTGGTTAATTCCCAACCAATACAACGTTGAAACAACATGATTTTGACGACATTTATTCAATGTTGGGTTCTGACATTGATTTGACCATTGAATTTTGGTCATTTCCCAACGAATACAACGTTGAAACAACATGCTTTTCGACGACGTTTAATCAATGTTGGGTTCTAACGTTGATTTGACCATTGAAATTTGGTCAATTCACAACCAATATTTTACAACAGAAATACAACATTGAAACAACATGCTTTTTGACGACGTTTAATCAATGTTGGGTTCTAACGTTGATTTGACCGTTGAAATTTGGTCATTTCCCAACCAATGCAACGTTGAAACAACATGCTTTTTGACAACATTTAATCAATGTTGGGTTCTGACGTTGATTTGTCCATTGAAATTTGGTCATTTCCCAACCAATGCAACATTGAAACAACATGCTTTTTGAAGATGTTTAATCAATGTTGGGTTCTGACGTTGATTTGGCCATTGAAATTTGGTCATTTCCCAACCAATACAACGTTGAAACAGCATGCTTTTTGACGACGTTTAATCAATGTTGGGTTCTAACGTTGATTTGACCATTGAAATTTGGTTATTTCCCAACAAATACAACGTTGAAACAACATGATTTTGACGACATTTATTCAATGTTGGGTTCTGACATTTATTTGACCGTTTAATTTTGGTCATTTCCCAATCAATACAACGTTGAAACAACATGCTTTTTGACGTTTACTCAAAGTTGGGTTCTGACGTTGATTTGACCATTGAAATTTGGTCATTTTCCAACCAATATTCTACAACACAAATACAACGTTGAAACAACATGCTTTTTGACAACATGTAATCAATGTTGGGTTCTTACGTTGATTTGACCATTGAATAGTGGTCAATTCCCAACCAATACAACGTTGAAACAACATGCTTTTTGACGACGTTTAATCAATGTTGGGTTCTGACATTGATTTGACCATTGAATTTTGGTCATTTCCCAACGAATACAACGTTGAAACAACATGCTTTTCGACGACGTTTAATCAATGTTGGGTTCTAACGTTGATTTGACCATTGAAATTTGGTCAATTCCCAACCAATATTTTACAACAGAAATACAACATTGAAACAACATGCTTTTTGACGACGTTTAATCAATGTTGGGTTCTAACGTTGATTTGACCGTTGAAATTTGGTCATTTCCCAACCAATGCAACGTTGAAACAACATGCTTTTTGACAACATTTAATCAATGTTGGGTTCTGACGTTGATTTGTCCATTGAAATTTGGTCATTTCCCAACCAATGCAACATTGAAACAACATGCTTTTCGACGACGTTTAATCAATGTTGGGTTCTAACGTTGATTTGACCATTGAAATTTGGTCAATTCCCAACCAATATTTTACAACAGAAATACAACATTGAAACAACATGCTTTTTGACGACGTTTAATCAATGTTGGGTTCTAACGTTGATTTGACCGTTGAAATTTGGTCATTTCCCAACCAATGCAACGTTGAAACAACATGCTTTTTGACAACATTTAATCAATGTTGGGTTCTGACGTTGATTTGTCCATTGAAATTTGGTCATTTCCCAACCAATGCAACATTGAAACAACATGCTTTTTGAAGATGTTTAATCAATGTTGGGTTCTGACGTTGATTTGGCCATTGAAATTTGGTCATTTCCCAACCAATACAACGTTGAAACAGCATGCTTTTTGACGACGTTTAATCAATGTTGGGTTCTAACGTTGATTTGACCATTGAAATTTGGTTATTTCCCAACAAATACAACGTTGAAACAACATGATTTTGACGACATTTATTCAATGTTGGGTTCTGACATTTATTTGACCGTTTAATTTTGGTCATTTCCCAATCAATACAACGTTGAAACAACATGCTTTTTGACGTTTACTCAAAGTTGGGTTCTGACGTTGATTTGACCATTGAAATTTGGTCATTTTCCAACCAATATTCTACAACACAAATACAACGTTGAAACAACATGCTTTTTGACAACATGTAATCAATGTTGGGTTCTTACGTTGATTTGACCATTGAATAGTGGTCAATTCCCAACCAATACAACGTTGAAACAACATGTTTTTTGACAACATTTAATCAATGTTGGTTTCTGACATTGATTTGACCATTGAAATTTGGTCATTTCCCAACCAATACAACGTTGAAACAACATGCTTTTTGACGACGTTTAATCAATGTTGGGTTCTAATGTTGATTTGACCATTGAAATTTGGTCATTTCCCAACCAATACAACGCTGAAACAACATGCTTTTTGACAACATTTAATCAATGTTGGGTTCTGACGTTGATTTGACCATTGAAATTTGGTCATTTCCCAACCAATATTTTACCTCACAAATAGAACGTTGAAACAACTTGCTTTTGACGATATTTATTCAATGTTGGGTTCTGACGTTGATTTGACCGTTGAATCTTGGTCATTTCTCAACCAATGCAACGTTGAAACAACATGCTTTTTGACGACGATTAATCAATGTTGGGTTCTGACGTTGATTTGACCGTTGAAATGTGGTAATTTCCCAACCAACCAACAACGTGGACCCAATGTTAGACATCAACGTTGTATCAATTATTTTTGCAACGTTGTTTAGAAGTCAGTTACAAAATTGTACAAGTTTACTTAAAAAAATGGTACCTTTAAGACCATCCAAGAGAAAACACCAAGATTTGTGTAGCAAACTGAACTGCCTGGTTAACGAGAAGAGTACAAACACGCACAGTTTCA
>NC_084565.2:36505000-36530000 GCF_033978685.3 Nerophis lumbriciformis
ACCTACATTTTCCCTAAACCTTCTATCATGCAGTTGCCTGCCGGGCTCCAGACATACACAAGAACATAATCATTCATCCATCCATTTTCTACCGCTTGTCCCTTTTATAGTAATTCACTCTTTGTGCACATCTTTGTTTTTGTATTTTTTTGTTTGTTTGTTTTTGTTACTTGCATTTTCCCCCATAAAAAAAGGCTTTCTATAAGGCAGTTGCCTGCCGTCTCTGCATCCCGGGCTCCAGACATACACAAGAGCATAATCATTTTATAGTAATTCACTCTTTGTGCACATCTCTTAGTTTTTTTTGTGTTACTTACATTTTCCCTGATGATAAAAAAGGCTGTCTATCATACAGTTGCCTGCCGTCACTGCATCCCGGGGTCCAGAAATACACAATAACGTAACAAGTGTATGGTTATTCACTCATTGTGCACATCTTTGCTTTTTTTTTGTAATTATTATTATATTTTTTTGCTACCTGCATTTTCCCTAAATTTTCTATCATGCAGTTGCCTGCCGGGCTCCAGACAAACACAAGAACATAATCATTCATCCATCCATTTTCTACCGCTTGTCCCTTTTATAGTAATTCACTCTTTGTGCACATCTTTGTTTTTGTATTTTTTTGTTTGTTTGTTTTTGTTACTTGCATTTTCCCCCCATAAAAAAAGGCTTTCTATAAGGCAGTTGCCTGCCGTCTCTGCATCCCGGGCTCCAGACATACACAAGAACATAATCATTTTATTGTAATTCACTCTTTGTGCACATCTTTAGGTTTTTTGGTTTTTTTGTGTTACCTACGTTTTCCCTGTTAATAAAAAAGGCTGTCCATCATACAGTTGCCTGCCGTCACTGCATCCCGGGGTCCAGAAATACACAATAACATAACAAGTGTATGGTTATTCACTCATTGTGCACATCTTTGCTTTTTTTTTTTCATTATTATATTTTTTCGCTACCTGCATTTTCCCTAAATCTTCCATCATACAGTTGCCTGCCGGTCTCCAGACAAACACAAGAACATAATCATCCATCCATCCATTTTCTACCGCTTGTCCCTTTTATAGTAATTCACTCTTTGTGCACATCTTTGTTTTTGTATTTTTTTGTTTGTTTGTTTGTGTTACTTGCATTTTCCCCCATAAAAAAAAGGCTTTCTATAAGGCAGTTGCCTGCCGTCTCTGCATCCCGGGCTCCAGACATACACAAGAGCATAATAATTTTATAGTAATTCACTCTTTGTGCACATCTTTTTGTTTTTTTTGTGTTACTTACATTTTCCCTGATAATAAAAAAGGCTGTCTATCATACAGTTGCCTGCCGTCACTGCATCCCGGAGTCCAGAAATACACAATAACCTAACAAGTGTATGGTTATTCACTCATTGTGCACATCTTTGCTTTTTTTTTTAAATTATTATATTTTTTTGCAACCTGCATTTTCCCTAAATTTTCTATCATGCAGTTGCCTGCCGGGCTCCAGACATACACAAGAACATAATCACCCATCCATCCATTTTCTACCGCGTGTCCCTTTTATAGTAATTCACTCTTTGTTCACATCTTTGTTTTTATATTTTTTTGTTTGTTTGTTTTTGTTACTTGCATTTTCCCCCATAAAAAAGGGCTTTCTATAAGGCAGTTGCCTGCCGTCTCTGCATCCCGGGCTCCAGACATACACAAGAGCATAATAATTTTATAGTAATTCACTCTTTGTGCACATCTTTTAGTTTTTTTTGTGTTACCTACATTTTCCCTGTTAATAAAAAAGGCTGTCTATCTTACAGTTGCCTGCCGTCACTGCATCCCGGGGTCCAGAAATACACAATAACGTAACAAGTGTATGGTTATTCACTCATTGTGCACATCTTTGCTTTTTTTTTTATTATTATATTTTTTTGCTACCTGCATTTTCCCTAAATTTTCTATCATGCAGTTGCCTGCCGGGCTCCAGACAAACACAAGAACATAATCACCCATCCATCCATTTTCTACCGCTTGTCCCTTTTATAGTAATTCACTCTTTGTGCACATCTTTGTTTTTGTATTTTTTTGTTTGTTTGTTTTTGTTACTTGCATTTTCCCCCATAAAAAAAGGCTTTCTATAAGGCAGTTGCCTGCCATCTCTGCATTCCGGGCTCCAGACATACACAAGAGCATAATCATTTTATTGTAATTCACTCTTTGTGCACATCTTTTAGTTTTTTTTGTGTTAACTACATTTTCCCTGATAATAAAAAATGCTGTCTATCATACAGTTGCCTGCCGTCACTGCATCCCGGGGTCCAGAAATACACAATAACCTAACAAGTGTATGGTTATTCACTCATTGTGCACATATTTGCTTTTTTATTTTTATTTTTATTTTTTTATTATATTTTTTTGCTACCTGCATTTTCCCTACATTTTCTATCATGCAGTTGCCTTCCGGGCTCCAGACATACACAAGAACATAATCATCCATCCATCCATTTTCTACCGCTTGTCCCTTTTATAGTAATTCACTCTTTGTGCACATCTTTGTTTTTGTATTTTTTTGTTTGTTTGTTTTTGTTACTTGCATTTTCCCCCATAAAAAAAGGCTTTCTATAAGGCAGTTGCCTGCCGTCTCTGCATCCCGGGCTCCAGACATACACAAGAGCATAATAATTTTATAGTAATTCACTCTTTGTGCACATCTTTAGGTTTTTTTTGTGTTACCTACATTTTCCCTGTTAATAAAAAAGGCTGTCTATCATACAGTTGCCTGCCGTCACTGCATCCCAGGGTCCAGAAATACACAATAACGTAACAAGTGTATGGTTATTCACTCATTGTGCACATCTTTGCTTTTTTTTTTATTATTATATTTTTTTGCTGCCTGCATTTTCCCTAAATTTTCTATCATGCAGTTGCCTGCCGGGCTCCAGACATACACAAGAACATAATCATCCATCCATCCATTTTTTTATCGCTTGTCCCTTTTATAGTAATTCACTCTTTGTGCACATCTTTGTTTTTGTATTTTTTTTGTTTGTTTGTTTTTGTTACTTGCATTTTCCCCCATAAAAAAAGGCTTTCTATAAGGCAGTTGCCTGCCGTCTCTGCATCCCGGGCTCCAGACATACACAAGAACATAATAATTTTATAGTAATTCACTCTTTGTGCACATCTTTAGGTTTTTTTTGTGTTACCTACATTTTCCCTGTTAATAAAAAAGGCTGTCTATCTTACAGTTGCCTGCTGTCACTGCATCCCGGGGTCCAGAAATACACAGGAACGTAACAAGTGTATGGTTATTCACTCATTGTGCACATCTTTGCTTTTTTTTTAATTATTATATTTTTTTGCTACCTGCATTTTCCCTAAATTTTCTATCATGCAGTTGCCTGCCGGGCTCCAGACATACACAAGAACATAATCATCCATCCATCCATTTTTTATCGCTTGTCCCTTTTATAGTAATTCACTCTTTGTGCACATCTTTGTTTTTGTATTTTTTTTGTTTGTTTGTTTTTGTTACTTGCATTTTCCCCCATAAAAAAAGGCTTTCTATAAGGCAGTTGCCTGCCGTCTCTGCATCCCGGGCTCCAGACATACACAAGAACATAATAATTTTATAGTAATTCACTCTTTGTGCACATCTTTAGGTTTTTTTTGTGTTACCTACATTTTCCCTGTTAATAAAAAAGGCTGTCTATCTTACAGTTGCCTGCTGTCACTGCATCCCGGGGTCCAGAAATACACAGGAACGTAACAAGTGTATGGTTATTCACTCATTGTGCACATCTTTGCTTTTTGTTTTTGTTACCTGCATTTTCCCAAAATTTTCTATCATGCAGTTTTGCCTGCCGTCTCTGCATCCCGGGCTTCAGACATACACAAAAACATAATAATTTTATTGTAATTCACTCTTTGTGCACATCTTTAGGTTTTTAGTGTTTTTTTTGTGTTACCTACATTTTCCCTGTTAATAAAAAAGGCTGTCTATCATACAGTTGCCTGCCGTCACTGCATTCCGGGGTCCAGAAATACACAATAACGTAACAAGTGTATGGTTATTCACTCATTGTGCACATCTTTGCTTTTTTTTTTTTTTTATTATTATATTTTTTTGCTACCTGCATTTTCCCTAAATTTTCTATCATGCAGTTGCCTGCTGAGCTCCAGACATACACAAGAACATAATCATCCATCCATCCATTTTTCTACCGCTTGTCCCTTTTATAGTAATTCACTCTTTGTGCACATCTTTTAGTTTTTTTTGTGTTACTTACATTTTCCTTGATAATAAAAAAGGCTGTCTATCATACAGTTGCCTGCCGTCACTGCATCCTGGGGTCCAGAAATACACAATAACGTAACAAGTGTATGGTTATTCACTCATTGTGCACATCTTTGCTTTTTTTTTTTTTTTTATTATTATATTTTTTTGCCACCTACATTTTCCCTAAATCTTCTATCATGCAGTTGCCTGCCGGGCTCCAGACATACACAAGAACATAATCATCCATCCATCCATTTTCTACCGCTTGTCCCTTTTATAGTAAATCACTCTTTGTGCACATCTTTGTTTTTGTATTTTTTTGTTTGTTTGTTTTTGTTACTTGCATTTTCCCCCATAAAAAAAAGGCTTTCTATAAGGCAGTTGCCTGCCCTCTCTGCATCCCGGGCTCCAGACATACACAAGAACATAATCATTTTATGGTAATTCACTCTTTGTGCACATCTTTGTTTTTTTGTTTGTTTGTTTATTTTTGTTACCTGCATTTCCCCCCATAAGAAAAAGGCTTTCTATAATGCAGTTGCCTGCCGTCTCTGCATCCCGGGCTCCAGATATGTCATTACATCAGTATTATGCTAACAACAAAACAATTTATAACCAGGAAATCAAGTCAAGTGAATGTGCTAAATGTTTTGCAGCACATTTCACTTCCTGTCCTATGGTTATCATCACACATTTCCTCTTTGAAGGCATCCTATCATTTAGTCGATACATTCAAGTGACTAAGACACACACAAAAAAACGTTACTATAAGAGAGTGGAGCGTGCACAAAGGTCTACATTGTCAGCCATATTTGTGACCACAAACACGTCCACGTTCCATCTGTGTGGAAGCCACAGACCGCCTAATAGCAAGCTAGCGAGCGCTTGACAAAACAAAAAGTTTGCACAGACAGCAAAGTACATGTAAGCTCAAAGGCTCGCCTTTAAAAGAACATTGGGAAGAATTTCCTGTCCCACTTGTCCTCGGTCTACTTTACGTCCCCCCCGACCACTCATCATAAAATAACTTTATCACAGCGAGTCAGCGTGGATCCTCTGAGGAAATCATCTTTTTTAAAGGGCCTACTGCAAAAACAAAGATCCTCTATTTAACAGTAAGGCTGTGCTGTTTTGAAGGAATAGTGATTTAAAAACACAAATCAAAGATCCTCTAGATGACAGGATAGCTCTGCTGTTTTAAGGAACCCCCTGAAAAAACACCAGTCCAAGATCCTCTATATGACAGGATGGCTTGGCTGTTTTAAAGGACCTACTACAAAAGTACTAGTTTGGAAATGACAGGAGAGCTCCGATGATTTAAGGACCCCGACTGCAAAAGCATTAGTCAAAGATCCTCTATATGACAAGAGGGCTCTGCTGATTTCAAGGACAAAAAGCAATAGTCAAAGATCCTCTGGTGTATTAATGACTGACTACAAAAACACAAATCAAAGATCCTATATGTGACAGGTGGGCTCTGCTGTTTTATTGATCGACTACATAAACATTAGCCATAGATCCTCTATATGACAGGAGACCTCTGCAGTTTTAAGGACCAATTACAAAAACACAAATCAAAGATTCTCTATATGACACTCTGCTGTTTTAAGCACCTATACTGCAAAACCATCAGTCAAAGATCCTCTATACCATAAGTGGGCTATACTGCAAAAATATTAGTCAAAGATCCTCTATACGACGGGAGGGCTATACTGCAAAACCATTAGTCAAAGATCCTCTATAAGACAGGAGGGCTATAATGCAAAACCATTAGTCAAAGATCCTCTATACCACAGGAAGGCTATACTGCAAAAATATTAGTCAAAGATCCTCTATACGATAAGAGGGCTATACTGCAAACCCATTAGTCAAAGATCATCTATACGATAATAGGGCTACACTGCAAAAATATTAGTCAAAGATCCTCTATACGACAGGAGGGCTATACTGCAAAATTATTAGTCAAAGAGCCTCTATACCACAGGAAGGCTATACTGCGAAAATATTAGTCAAAGATTCTCTATACGATAAGAGGACTATACTGCAAACCCATTAGTCAAAGATCATCTATACGATAAGAGGGCTACACTGCAAAAATATTAGTCAAAGATCCTCTATACGACAGGAGGGCTATACTGCTAAATTATCAGTCAAAGGGGCTATATTGCAAAACCATTAGTCAAAGATCTTCTATACGATAAGAGGGCTACACTGCAAAACCATTAGTCAAAGATCCTCTATATGATACGAGGGCTATACTGAAAAACCATGAGTTAAAGATCCTCTATACGACAGGAAGGCTATACTGCAAACATATTAGTCAAAGATCCTCTATACGACAGGAAGGCTATACTGCAAAAACATCAGTCAAAGATCTTCTATACGACATGAGGGTTATAGTGCAAAAAACATTAATCAAAGATCCTTTATACGACTGGAGGGCTCCACTGCAAAAACACATGTCAAAGATCCTCTATACGACTTAAGATCGCTGCTGTTTTGAAGGACTTATACTGCAAAAACACATGTCAGAGATCCTCTATACGAGAGAAGATCTCTGCTGTTTTGAAGGATGTACACTGCAAAAACAAACGTCAAAGATCCTCTATACGACAGTAGATCTCTGCTGTTTTGAAGGACCTATACTGCAAAAACACACGTCAAAGATCCTCTATACGACAGAAGATCTCTGCTGTTTTGAAGGACCTATACTGTAAAAACACACGTCAAAGATCCTCTATACGACAGAAGATATCTGCTGTTTTGAAAGACCTGTACTGCAAAAACACATCAAAGATCCTCTATACGATAGAAGATCTCTGCTGTTTTGAAGGACCTATACTGCAAAAGCACACGACAAAGATCTTCTATACGAGAGAAGATCTCTGCTCTTTTGAAGGACGTATACTGCAAAAATACACGTCAAAGAGCCTCTATACGACCAAAAACACATGTCAAAGATCCTCTATTTGAGAGAAGATCTCTGCTGTTTTGAAGGACCTATACTGGAAAAACACATGTCAAAGATCCTCTATACAACAGAAGATCTCTGCTGTTTTGAAGGACCTATATTGCAAAAACACATCAAAGATCCCCTATACGAGAGAAGATCTCTGCTCTTTTGAAGGACCTATACTGCAAAAACACACGTCAGAGATCCTCTATACGAGAGAAGATCTCTGCTGTTTTGAAGGATGTATACTGCAAAAACACACGTCAAAGATCCTCTATACGACAGTAGATCTCTGCTGTTTTGAAGAATCTATACTGCAAAAACACATGTCAAAGATCCTCTATAAAACAGAAGATCTCTGCTGTTTTGAAGGACCTATACTGCAAAAACACACGTCAAAGATCCTCTATATGGCAGAAGATCGCTGCTGTTTTGAAGGATCTATACTGCAAAAACACACGTCAAAGATCCTCTATAGGACAGAAGATCTCTGCTGTTTTGAAGAATCTATACTGCAAAAACACATGTCAAAGATCCTCTATAAAACAGAAGATCTCTGCTGTTTTGAAGGACCTATACTGCAAAAACACACGTCAAAGATCCTCTATATGGCAGAAGATCGCTGCTGTTTTGAAGGATCTATACTGCAAAAACACACGTCAAAGATCCTCTATAGGACAGAAGATCTCTGCTGTTTTAAAAGGACCTATACTGCAAAAACACACGTCAAAGACCCTCTATACAACAGAAGGAGGTAGAGTAAAACAGTTTGTCTCCATTTCAAAACTAAACATTAGTGCTGCAATATAAATGTTATGAATAAAAATCACAAAGTTGTATTTTCTGACGGACTAAAAAGCGCCTGACAGAACCACAAATGAACAAAATGACTTTCAAACATTTTTGAGACGTACATTTTTTTTTTTTTTTTAAATACTCTTTTTAACGTTAAACAAAAACATTGACATGTAAGTCAAACACACATGGATCGGATTATTTCCATGTGGCGCTGATGTGTAATACACACTTCTGGTACCACACACAGATCTGGTCCTTGTCCCTTCTTGACCCACACACACACACACACACACACACACACACACACACACACACTCACACACACACACACACACACACACACACACACACACACACACACACACACACACACACACACACACACACACACTCACACACACACACACACACACACACACACACACACACACACACACACACACACACACACACACACACACACAGTAATATCAGAGCCAGTTGGTGTTTTGGCAGCACTTAGCGACGCCAGTGTTGCATTACCACAACAACATCCAATCACCTGCCAGCTCCCGACCTCTGACCTCTGTCAGAGAGTAAAAGAAAGGGGGGGGGGGGGGATATATGTATGTATTACATACAGAGCCTGTGGGGGGAGGGAGGTGGGCAAGCTTGTTCTCGCTAGCCTCCAAACATGAGGGATGCAAAGAAGACGAAAAGACTAGCAAACTACGGGTCTAGTGCGGCCAACAATAGCATAACTTATATGACCCAATCCAGACAACCTTCCCTAGTCATAGTGCAATAAAAACAAAAAAACAAATGCAACCAACACAAAAAGTCAACACACACGTTCACACACAACACAGCCTGCTCACTTAAGTTTGTGGATATTATAAAAACGTCCACACACCATAAAAAAAAAATAGATCCATTGCAATCCATCCATCCATTTTCTACCGCTTGTCCCTTTTGGGGTCGCGGGCCATTGCAATGCATGATGGGAAAAATGCAAAACACTCTCCACACGTATCCATGTTTGGAGCATTTTATCTGCGTGATATTTATGATTGCTTACAAAACTTTGAGGAGGTCGTCACGGAAGTAAACAAAGTAAGAATCAAACTTTCACACACTCTTGTAACCAATTATAATAATTATATATATCCATTATAATAATACAATATGTACACACACACACATATATATATATATATATTCACATATATATATGTATATGTATATATATATGTATATGTATATGTATATGTATATGTATATATATATATATATATATATATTTATATACATACATTTATACATACAGTATTTATACTGTATATATGTACATATGTATATACATATATAAATATATATATATATATATATATATATATATATACACATATATCCACATGTATACATATATACACACATATATATACATATACACACATATATATATATATATATGTGTGTATATGTATATATATATACACATACTGTATACATACATACATATATATATATATATATATATACATATATATGCATACATATATATATACATACATATATATGCATACATATATATATATACACATACATACATACATACATATATATATACATACATACATACATATATACATACATATACATATATATATATACATATATATATATATATATATATATACATATATATATATATATATATATATATATATATATATATATATATATATATATATATATATATATATATATATATATACACATAAATATGTACACCCCTGGGCGAGCCGCTCATCAAAACACAACTCTGATCTTTGCGTCTTTCACATCTGCACATTTCACGCCACTCCGCTTACGTCGACAACCGCTTGTGTGGACACCAGTCAGAGGGGCGTCCACCGACACCGGGTTCCGCTCCTACAAACTCACGCCAGAGCAATCAGCTCGCTTCGTCCGCTGACGCCCGCGGCCTCGCTCTCGTCAGAGCGCACACTGCCGATTGCACAATCTGCTGCGCTTCCAACAGGGAGCGCTCCCTCCAGTGACACTTTTTGTTATTCATAATGCATCTTCATCAAGTCGGAGCAGAAAAGTCCTCTTCTTCCTGCTCTTCCCTTCCAGGACAACAATGCTCAATGCAACACAGCTGAATTATGGGAAGACGCTCCTCTCACTGGCAATTACTGTCAAATTGCCTTTTTGATTTCATTAGCCATGCACCCAAGGGTACACACACACACACACACACACACACACACACACACACACACACACACACACACACACACACACACACACACACACACACACTTGCACTGTTTTACATGGACAGTAAAGAAGCATTACGTTAGTCGCTGAGCGCATTAAACTGCATGGGTTAATAGCTATTGTGTATAATAATCATGAGTCAGCACTTTGTGGGGCTCGCTGCTGCTTCTACAACCACTAAGTGCGGTAAATGAATTAAGTGTGTGTATACGAGAGAAGATCTCTGCTGTTTTGAAGGACCTATCTTGCAAAAACACACGTCAAAAATCCTCTATACAACAGAAGATCTCTGCTGTTTTGAAGGACCTATACTGCAAAAACACACGTCAAAGATCCTCTATACGACAGAAGATCTATGCTGTTTTGAAGGACCTATACTGCAAAAACACATGTCAAAGATCCTCTATACGAGAGAAGATCTCTGCTGTTTTGAAGGACCTATACTGCAAAAACACATGTCAAAGATCCTCTATATGAGAGCAGATCTCTGCTGTTTTGAAGGACCTAAACTGCAAAAACACACGTCAAAGATCCTCTATATGAGAGGAGATCTCTGCTGTTTTGAAGGACCTATACTGCAAAAACACACTTCAAAGATCCTCTATATGAGAGGAGATCTCTGCTGTTTTGAAGGACCTATACTGCAAAAACACACGTCAAAGATCCTCTATATGAGAGGAGGTCTCTGCTGTTTTGAAGGACCTATACTGCAAAAACACACATCAAAGATCCTCTATATAAGAAAAGATCGCTGCTGTTTTGAAGGACCTATACTGCAAAAACATATGTCAAAGATCCTCTATACGAGAGAAGATCTCTGCTGTTTTGAAGGAGCTATACTGCAAAAACACACGTCAAAGATCCTCTATATGAGAGAAGATCTCTGCTGTTTTGAAGGAGCTATACTGCAAAAACACAGGTCAAAGATCCTCTATATGAGAGGAGATCTCTGCTGTTTTGAAGGACCTATACTGCAAAAACACATGTCAAAGATCCTCTAATCTCTGCTGTTTTGAAGGACCTATACTTCAAAAACACATGTCAAAGATCCTCTATACGAAAGAAGATCTCTGCTGTTTTGAAAGACCTATTCAGCAAAAAAACACAAGTCAAAGATCCTCTATACGACAGAAGATCTCTGCTGTTTTGAAGGACCTATACTGGAAAAACACACGTCAAAGAACCTCTATACGAGAGAAGATCGCTGCTGTTTTGAAGGACCTATACTGCAAAAACACACGTCAAAGATCCTCTATATAACAGAAAATCTCTGCTATAAGTTTTTTAATCGTATTTTAGGACTTTCTTATAAATTAGGGAGTTGTTTTCATGCCATTTGAATGACATTTGATTAGGATTTAGTTTTTGCATACAGCAGAGCCCTCATGTAATGTTTTTATTTTTTGTAAAATTATGACTTTATTCTTGTTTTTTCCTGTTTTGATATTTAATATTCATTGTTCAAAAATGTATATTTTCTCTGAATATTCTTAAAAAGCCTGTTACTGTTTATTTTCATAATAATATGTATTTTTTTCTCCTCATATATATAATAAATAATATTAATAATATTAAAAAAAACTAATCCATATTTTTTTGATAATAATATTTTTGCTGATGTATTGACTGTAAAATGTTTGTAAAATATGATCCCATAATATTATTACTCTATTTTCTTTATATTACATCTTTATTTTTCATGGAATAGTGAATTGTTTCTTCGTAATATTATGACTTTATTCTCCTTAAATAACATTTATTTTCATGAAAACAAATGTTTTTTTTCTTGTTATATCATGACTTTATATCAAAACAACATTTTTGATCACAAAGTTAGGAGTTTTTTTTCTCGTACAATGATGGATTTATTGTCATAAAATTACTGTACTTAATGTTTTCTTATAAAATGAGTTTCCCCCTCTTAATATTATGAATTAAATCTTTAAAAAACACTTATTTTTCCTTAAATAGTGAGTTTTTTTCTCGTAATAGTTTTCTATAAATTATATCTTAATCATCCTAAAATTGCAAATTTATTTTAGTAATATTATGATTTCATCTCCTAAAATGTTTTCCTCATAATATTATATTACTCTCATATATTACATATCAACCTATGAAGTGAGTTTTTTTCTTGTAACTAATTTATTTATTTTCTTGAAATAAAACATCTACTCTCCTAAAATCAAGAATTTTTTTCTTGTAATATTCTGACTTAATATTTTTATTTTTATATGGTTTTTTTTTGGTAAAATATTATTATTTAATGTTCCTAAAATGACACCTTGGTCATCATAATATTAGAGTTGTTTTCTCATAACTCAGTACATTTTTCATTATAAAAGAAAGTTTTTTTCTTCTCTTAATAATGATCCCAGTACTGTCATCCAACTCACTACATACATTGTGATTGAGTTGATTACAGTGTGACCACAACAATATTTCCTCAATGATTATGTTGCAGAGTCAGCAAAATATGAGACATATTCAGTGAGACCATGGCCTGGGGAGGAAGGCAGCAGCTGTTGTTGTGAGACTGGCTCCATGGGCACAATCCAGCACGTCAGAGGCCTTAACGCCGACTAACCAGATGTAAGCGGCGGCTTAAGTAGCCGCATAAATGTCAGCACCCAGATAAGGACCGATGGACGCTTGTCCAGACACAGAAATGAAGATAAAAACGTTGTGTACCAAACCCAGAAGGGTGAGTAGAATAGGACAGACATTATTCCTCCCAGAATGGGGAAATGATGTGGTTGCAGTGCCGATACAAACAAAACACACGTCAAAGATCCTCTATACGTCAAAGATCCTCTATAAGACAGAAGATCTCTGCTGTTTTGAAGGACCTATACTGCAAAAACACACGTCAAAGGTCCTCTATATGAGAGGAGATTTCTGCTGTTTTGAAGGACTTGTACTGCAAAAACACACGTCAAAGATCCTCTATACGACAGAAGATCTCTGCTGTTTTGAAGGACCTATACTGCAAAAACACACGTCAAAGGTCCTCTATATGAGAGAAGATTTCTGCTGTTTTGAAGGACTTGTACTGCAAAAACACACGTCAAAGATCCTCTATATGAGAGAAGATTTCTGCTGTTTTGAAGGACTTGTACTGCAAAAACACACGTCAAAAATCCTCTATATGAGAGGAGATCTATGCTGTTTTGAAGGACCTATCCTGCAAAAACACACGTCAACGATCCTCTATATGAGAGGAGATATCTGCTGTTTTGAAGGACTTATACTTCAAAAACACATGTCAAAGATCCTCTAAAAGATAGAAGATCTCTGGTGTTTTGAAGGATCTATACTGCAAAAACACACGTCAAAGATCCTCTATATGAGAGGAGATCTCTGCTGTTTTGAAGGACCTATACTGCAAAAACACACGTCAAAGATCCTCTATATGAGAGAAGATCGCTGCTGTTTTGAAGGACTTACACTGCAAAAACACATGTCAAAGATCCTCTATACAACAGAAGATCACTGCTGTTTTGAAGGACCTATACTGCAAAAACACTTGTCAAAGATCCTCGATAAGACAGAAAAGCTCTGCTGTTTTGAAGGACTTATACTTCAAAAACACATGTCAAAGATCTTCTAAAAGATAGAAGATCTCTGCTGTTTTGAAGGATCTATACTGCAAAAACACACGTCAAAGATCCTCTATATGAGAGGAGATCTCTGCTGTTTTGAAGGACCTATACTGCAAAAACACACGTCAAAGATCCTCTACAAGACAGAATATCTCTGCTGTTTTGAAGTACCTATACTGCAAAAACACACGTCAAAGATCCTCTATATGAGAGAAGATCGCTGCTGTTTTGAAGGACTTACACTGCACAAACACATGTCAAAGATCCTCTATACAACAGAAGATCACTGCTGTTTTGAAGGACCTATACTGCAAAAACACTTGTCAAAGATCCTCGATAAGACAGAAAAGCTCTGCTGTTTTGAAGGACATATACTGCGAAAACACACGTCATTTCTAAAACAATATTGTACAACACAAATTCAACGTTGAAACATGCTCTTTGACGACGTTTAATCAATGTCAGGTTGTGACTTTGATTTGAACATTGAATTTTGGTCATTTCAGAACCAATATTCTACAACACAAATTTAACGTTGAAACAACATGCTTTTTGACGTTTGATCAATGTCAGGTTGTGACGTTGATTTGACCATTGAAATGTGGTAATTTCCCAACCAATATTCTACAATGCAAACCTAACGTTGAAACAACATGCTTGTTGGCGACATTTAATCAATGTTGGTTTCTGACGTTGATTTGATCATTGAAATTTGGTCATTTCCCAACCAATATTCTACAACACAAATACAACGTTGAAACAACATGCTTTTTGACAACGTTTGATCAATGTCAGGTTGTGACGTTGACTTGAACATTGAAATGTGGTCATTTCTAAAACAATATTCTACAACACAAATTCAACGTTGAAACATGCTCTTTGACGACGTTTAATCAATGTCAGGTTGTGACGTTGATTTGAACATTGAATTTTGGTCATTTTCCAACCAATATTCTACAACACAAATACAACGTTGAAACAACGTGCTCTTTGACTACGTTTATTCAATGTCAGGTTGTGACGTTGATTTGAACATTGAATTTTGGTCATTTCCCAACCAATATTCTACAACACAAAATACAACGTTGAAACAACATGCTTTTTGACGACATTTAATCAATGTTGGTTTCTGATGTTGATTTGACCATTGAAATTAGGTCATTTCTCAACCAATATTCTACAACACAAATACAACGTTGAAACAACATGCTTTTTGACAACGCTTATTCAATGTCAGGTTGTGACGTTGATTTGAACATTGAAATTTGGTCATTTCCCAACCAATATTCTACAACACAAATTTAACGTTGAAACAACATGTTTTTTGACGTTTGATCAATGTCAGGTTGTGACGTTGATTTGACCATTGAAATGTGGTAATTTCCCAACCAATATTCTACAATGCAAACCTAACGTTGAAACAACATGCTTGTTGGCGACATTTAATCAATGTTGGTTTCTGACGTTGATTTGACCATTGAATTTTGGTCATTTCTCAACCAATATTCTGTAATACCAATACAACGTTGAAACAACATACTTTTTGACGACGTTTAACCAATGTTGGGTTCTGACGTTGATTTGACCATTGAATTTTGGTCATTTCCCAACCAATATTTTACAACACAAATAGAATGTTGAAACAACATGCTTTTTGACAACGTTTAATCAATGTTGGGTTCTAACGTTAATTTGACCGTTGAAATGTGGTAATTTTCCAACCAATGCAACGTTGAAAAAACATGCTTTTTGACGACATGTATTCAATGTTGGGTTCTGACATTGATTTGACCATTGAATTTTGGTCATTTCCCAACCAATATTCAACAACGCAAATACAATGTTGAAACAACATGCTTTTTGACAACGTTTATTCAATGTTGGCTTCTAATGTGAATTTGACCATTGAATTTTGGTCATTTCCCAACCAATACAACATTGAAACAACATGCTTTTTGACGACGTTTAGTCAATGTCAGGTTGCGACGTTGATTTGAACATTGAATTTTGGTCATTTCCCAACTAATATTCTACAACACAAATACAACGTTGAAACAATATGCTTTTTGACAACGTTTGATCAATGTCAGTTTGTGACGTTGACTTGAACATTGAAATGTGGTCATTTCTAAAACAATATTCTACAACACAAATACAACGTTGAAACAACATGCTTTTTGACGACATTTAATCAATGTTGGTTTCTGATGTTGATTTGACCATTGAAATTTGGTCATTTCCCAACCAATATTCTATAACACAAATACAACGTTGAAACAACATGCTTTTTGACGACATTTAATCAATGTTGGTTTCTGATGTTGATTTGACCATTGAAATTTGGTCATTTCCCAACCAATATTCTATAACACAAATACAACGTTGAAACATGCTCTTTGACGACGTTTAATCAATGTCAGGTTGTGACTTTAATTTGACCATTGAAATGTGGTCATTTCCCAACCAATATTCTACAACACAAATACAACGTTGAAACAACATGCTTTTTGACGATGTCTAATCAATGTCAGGTTGTGACGTTGATTTGACCATTGAAATTTGGTCATTTCCCAATCATTATTCTACAACACAAATACAACGTTGAAAAAACATGCTTTTTGACAACGTTTAATCAATGTTGGGTTCTGACATTGATTTGAACATTGAAATTTAGTCATTTCTCAACCAATATTCTCCAACGCCAATACAACGTTGAAACAACATGCTTTTTGATAACGTTTATTCAATGTCAGGTTGTGACGTTGACTTGAACATTGAAATGTGGTCATTTCCCAACCAACAACGTGGATCCAACGTTAGACATCAACGTTGTGTCAATTTACAAATACAACTATTTTACAACATTGTTTCAATGTCAGTTTTAAAGGACGTATAATCAACGTTGTATCAATGTCTTGTGCCTGCTGGGTTATAGCAGGGAAAACACGGTACATCCCAAACCTAGAAATCGCAACTCGGACGTAGACCGAGGACCTCTGCCAATATAAAAGGAGATGGGGCCTGGGACTCGGCCTGGTGGTACACCACGGATCAAACAGGCGAGAACGTCCGAGGGTGACGCTTGGCTCGCTTTAATTAAGAGCGGAGGAAAGGCCGGCCTGTTGTTGTGAGGTTTGCTGGACATAAAACAAAGTGGGAAAGACAATAAAGTTCCTAAAAGCAGAGACGGGGGAGGCAGTGAACTGGGTCAAGGGTGCAGGGGAGGAGGACGCCAGGTGAAACACGGCTGAGGATCGTTAGTCAGCAGAGTGTGACGCTTCAACTTGAAGAAACTCGGCCGTTGTCCCAAGTCCAGCGGACTAGAAGACTTTTTGGGCTGTCCCTCACGGTCTCCCATTCCTCCATTTTTATCTGCGCCAGCTCTGTGAGTCCGAGGAGACGCCCCACACAAATGTTGGTCCAAGACGTGACAAACACAAAACATCTGCGCTCGTACGCAACATGGAGGAGGTGACCAACGTCAGGACATTCCTCCTCCTAAACCTAACCCTCCAGGGGACACGGCTGCACAACTTGGACGTGCTGTAGAGTAGTCAGTGTGCAGCTTGTGATGATGACATGCAGTACAGGTGAGTGCCTACATACAGTCCAGTCGTGCTGCAGGAAACATAACACTTTGAAGCCATGGTTCCTTCCTTTTGGCGTTTCCTTTCTGTTTTCTTCCTTCCATCCTTCTTTCCTACCTTACCACCTTCCTTCCCTCCCTCCTTCCTTGCCACTTTCCTTCCTTCCATCCTTCTTTCCGACCTTACCACCTTCCTTCCCTCCTTCCTTCTTTCCCTCCTTCCTTGCCACTTTCCGTCCTTTCCTCCTTTTTTCCTACCTTGCCACCTTCCTTCCCTCCTTCCTTCCTTCCCTCCGTCCTTCCTTGCCACTTTCCTTCCTTCCATCCTTCTTTCCTACCTTACCACCTTCCTTCCCTCCTTCCTTCTTTCCCTCCTTCCTTGCCACTTTCCATCATTTCCTCCTACCTTGCCACCTTCCTTCTTTCCCTCCTTCCTTGTCACTTTCCGTCCTTTCCTCCTTTTTTCCTACCTTACCACCTTCCTTCCCTCCTTCCTTCCTTCCCTCCTTCCTTGACAATTTCCTTCCTTCCTTTGTCCTTCTTTCATTTCATCCTTAATATATTTAATTCTTACCTCCTCCTTTTCTTGTCCTTCCTTCCTTCTTTCTTTCTTTTACCCTGTCCTTCCTTTGTCCTTCTTTCCTTCCTTATTACTTTTCCCTCTTTCCTTCTTTCCAATTCTACCTCCATTCTTCCTTCCTTCCTTCCATCTTTTTTTTACACCTTCCTTCCTTCGTCTTTTTTCCTTCCTTGTTACCTTCCCTTCTTTCCCTCTGCCCTACCTTCTCTTCTTATTTCCTTCCATCCTGCTCACCTGCCTTCCTTCTTTCTTCCTATCTTCCCTCCCTCCCACTTTCCTTCCCTGGTTAACAATGTCCTTCCTTCTTTCTTTCCTTACTTCCATTTTTCCTTCTTTCCTTCCTTTTTTTCTATTTTTACACCTTCCTTCCTTCCTTCGGCCTTCTTTCCTTCCTTATTTACTCTCCTTACTTTCCCTCAATTCTCCTTTGTTCCTTCCTTCCTTCTTTCTTTTAACATTTACCACCTTTGTCCTTCTTCCCTTCCTTCTTTCCTTCCTTGCTCCATTCATCCTTCTTTCTTTCATTTCATCCTTAATATCTTCCATTCTTACTTCCTTCCTTTCTTTCTACTTTTACACAGTCCTTCCTTCTGCCTTCTCTCCTTCCTTATTACTTTCCCTTCTTTTCCTCATATCTCCTTCCTTCCTTCTTTCTTTTAACCTTTTCTACTTTTGTCCGTTTTCCCTTCCTTCTTTCCTACCTTCTCTCCCTCCATCCTTCCTTTCTTCCCTGCTTCCCATTTTTCTTCCTTCCTTCCTTCCTTCTTTCTTTTACACCTTCCTTATTATCTTCCTTCCTTTCTCTATGCCCCACCTTCTCTTCTTATTTCCTTCTCTTCTACCCACCTTCCTTCCTTCTATCATCCTGTCTTCCCTCTTTTTTCCTTCCTTGTAACCTTCCCTTCTTTCCCTCTGCCCCACCTCTCCTTGTTTCCTTCTGTCCTACTCACCTTCCTTCCTCCCACTTTCCTTCCTTCCTTCTTTCCTATATGTACATATATAAACAGTATATGTTTTTCAGGAGTTGAGCTTGACCTCTTAGTTCCAGTGAAAGGAACTTTGAATGCTCCAGGATACCAAAACATTTTGGACAATTCCATGCTCCCAACCTTGTGGGAACAGTTTGGAGTGGGGCCCCTTCCTCTTCCAACATGACTGTGCACCAGTGCACAAAGCAAGGTCCATAAAGACATGGATGACAGAGTCTGGTGTGGATGAACTTGACTGGCCTGCACAGAGTCCTGACCTGAACCCGATAGAACAACTTTGGGATGAATTAGAACGGAGACTGAGAGCCAGGCCTTCTCCACCAACATCAGTGTGTAACCTCACCAATGCGCTTTTGGAAGAATGGTGGGTGTGTGCGTGTGTGTGTGTGTGTGTGTGTGTGTGTGTGCGTCTCAGCCATAATGATCAGAGGAAGCAGCTGTGTGTCGGAAGAGGCGGGACTAGCAGATAACCTCCAACCTCACAGACAGGAAGCTTGGCGCAAACCTCAGGAAGTCGCACTTGTGCAAAAACAGCGGTCGCATTTGCAGCCGCGCATTAAAAAAAAACAAAAAAAACACACAACTCAGGTGCACAAACACAATAAGTGGTGAACAACATTTTTTGTTTTTTACGAGTCTGCGGAGGTGTCGCTGCTTGCAGGTTTGCGCAATGAGAACAGGACAAAACAGTCACGTGACATCGCGTGCGGCGTCTTAAAGTCCATCAATCAGTCGTCGTTTGCCGAGCGTGTTCCCCGCGTCTCTCCCTTCGAGCAGCTCGCTATAAAAACTCCACCTCGGGGCTGGAGGAGGAGAAACTGGCACCGCGCCGCACGGAAAGGAAGTGGCCTGAGTGGCTTTTATTGCGACTCCTTCCTGCCGCCGCCACACTTCTCACACAGCTAGATTATTGCACCATTTACAAGCTGGCATCAAGACAACTGCCTGCAGAAGCCAATGTAAACGCTGTCAGAATAATAATAATAATAATAGATTTTATTTGTAAAAAGCACTTTACATTGAGTAAACAACTGCTACAGTATATTAAAAAAATACAAATAAAAACTAGAACAGCCAAATAGCTAGATCTAGTATGCATATATCTAAAAAAAAAAAAAAAGGCTTTTTTTTAAAAAGAAGGGTTTTTAAGCCTTTTTTAAAAGCTTTCACCGTCTGTGGTAACCTCAGGTGGTCAGGGAGAGCGGAGGTGTCGAGTGGAGGATTTGGGGGGGAGTCATACTTGCCAACCCTCCCGAAATTTCCGGGAGACTCCCGAAATTCAGCGCCTCTCCCGAAAACCTCCCGGGACAAATATTCTCCCGAAAATCTCCCGACTTTCAGCCGGAGCTGGAAGCCACGCCCCCTCCAGCTCCATGCGGACCTGAGTGAGGACAGCCTTTTTTCATGACGGGAGGACAACAGGGTGACAAGAACTAAATCATCCAGACTAGAGATAAATTGTATTATTATGTTTATCTTACCTAAAACTAAATATATTTATTAATTCAAAAAAAAAAAAAACTAAATACGTTTTTACTATATTTTGCTAAAAACATCAAAATTAATTGTATTTTTTCGTGACTCCTTATTACATCCAGCCATAGAATTATACATTAAAATGAACATATTTGAAATGATTGATTGTAAATTATCATAATAATTCATTTAAAATGACCATATTTAATTATTAAAATAATTGCTTGTTTATTAACAACTTTAGCATTTTATTTATTACATTTTGAAACTCTCAGAAGCCAAGTTATGTTATATTCCTTAATATTTATTCATGCAAGTTTGAAGTATCAATTATCTAAACACAGTTTTGTTTGCATATTTTCAGGATGTATATATATATATATATATATATATATATATATATATATATATATATATGTATGTACGAAATACTTGACTTGATGAATTCTAGCTGTCAATATACTCCCCCCTCTTAACCACGCCCCCCACCCTCCACCCCTCCACCTCCCGAAATCGGAGCTCTCAAGGTTGGCAAGTATGCAAATAGCTAGATCTAGTATGCATATATCTAAAAAAAAAGAGGCTTTTTAAAAAAAAAAAAAAAAAAAAAAAAGTTTTTTTAAGCCTTTTTTAAAAGCTTTCACCATCTGTGGTAACCTCAGGTGGTCAGGGAGCGCGGAGGTGTCGAGTGAAGGATTTGGGGGTGAGTAGTTCTTTGAAATAGAGGGGGGCATTTCCATGGAGGCACTGGTGGGTTAGTAGGGAGACTTTGTATTCAATCCTGAGTGGAACAGGAAGCCAGTGAAGGGATTTGAGAATTGGTGTGATATGGTCATATTTCCGCACTCTGGTCAGGATCCTAGCAGAACTATTCTGTATGTACTGCAGCTTCTGGAGGTTATAGCTGGGGATCCCGACAAGAAGTGTGTTGCAGTCGTCATGTGCATGCCAGGCCACTAGTTGGCGATGGCGAGCTTTAAAGAAACACTTAAGTATGGGCTATTTTTTTTAATGACATTTGAACATTATTATTTGGCTAGAGCTTGTTTATGAGCAGCAAATGTGAGAAGAGGCGTTTCAAGGCTAACTTTTGAAGTTTCCGATTTTTATGATGTCATGAGGAAAGAAACCACATGGACACCATTCTGCCTTGGACCAGTCTATCAAGAGCAGAGATGGGCAAGTATTTAGACTCGAGGGGGCACATTGAGAAAAACCGTACGACTGGAACTCTCTAATAACTAAAGTTCCTTGGGTGAATAATGTAAACTCACTACACCGGTATGTTTTAGCGCTTTGATAGCTAGTCTACTGACAGATATAAGTAAGAACTTTACACTACTTTATATTAGAAATGGCAACAGCAGAGGATGAATGTACCATAACAAGAAGATAGAGAAAAAGAAGAAGTTTATCGACTACGGTGTCGGCACGGACTACAAAGGCGGAAGCGCGCAAATTTTCAGGACTTATGCAGATCACAAATACAGATCAGCAGGTACCAGAAGGTAAGAAAAGTTGCTTTTGCATAATACTGCGAAACAAAACGCCAGATAATGTCTGCTAATAGGTGCCATTTTGCGGTCCTTATACACACCATAATAATACTCGGATGTTTAATGTGCCTACAATCCATCAAGCGGTGCGACTTCATAGCTTACCGAAGTGATACTAAAAACATTTTGACAGATTTTTGAGTGCCGTGTGTAATGTTATATATTCTCAATGGAACATTTAAAGTGTTGGTGTCGTTTACTGCCGTATCTCTTATGTGTGACTGCCATCTACTGGTCAAACTTATCAATACACATGTACCAAATAAAATAGCATCGAGGTCGGTAAGCAGAAATGTTGATTTTGCATAATATTGCGAAACAAAACGCCAGATAAAATGTCTTACCTTATACCATACTTGCCAACCTTGAGACCTCCGATTTCGGGAGGGGGGTGGGGTGGGCGTGGTCGGGGTGGGACGGGGGCGTGGTTGGGGGCGTGGTTGGGGCGTGGCTAAAAGGGGAGGAGTATATTTACAGCTAGAATTCACCAAGTCAAGTATTTCATATATATATATATATATATATATATATATATATATATATATATATATATATATATATATGTATATATATATATATATATATATATATATATATATACGTAGATATATATATATATATATATATATATATATATATATATATATATATATATATATATATATATATATATATATATATATATACGTGTATATATATATATATACGTATATATATATATATTTATTTTATTATATATATATATATATATATATATATATATATATATATATATATATATAAAATAAATACTTGAATTTCAGTGTTCATTTATTTACACATATACACACACATAACACTCATCTACTCATTGTTGAGTTAAGGGTTGAATTGTCCATCCTTGTTCTATTCTCTGTCACTATTTTTCTAACCATGCTGAACACCCTCTCTGATGATACATTCTGCTTCGTCTCCTTGTGTGCGCAGTTGTGCACTGCACTTTATAAAAGCCGTAGATGTTATTGTCACATATGCATGTACAGTAGATGGCAGTATTGTCCTGTTTAAGAGTGTCACAACATTGCTGTTTACGGCAGACAAAAACGTGACTGCTGTTGTTGTGTGTTGTTGCCGCGCTGGGAGGACGTTAATGAAACTGCCTAACAATAAACCCACATAAGAAACCAAGAACTTGCCCTCCATCATTCTACAGTTATAACGTGATTGGGCAGGCACGCTGTTTATATTGTGGGAAAGTGGACGTGAAAACAGGCTGTCGACACGTCACTCAGGTCCTCATGGAGCTGGAGGGGGCGTGGCCTCCAGCTCCGCCTGAATTTCGGGAGAAAATTTGTCCCGGGTGGTTTTCGGGAGAGGCGCTGAATTTCGGGAGTCTCCCGGAAAATCCGGGAGGGTTTGCAAGTATGCCTTATACACACACACCATAATAATACTCCTATGTTGAAGCACAGTACAATCCATCAAGCGGTGCGGCTTCATAGCTTACCAAAGTCGTACTAAAACATTTTGATAGATTTTTGAGCGCCGTGTGTAATGTTCTATATTTTCAATGGAACATATAAAATGTTGTCGTTGTTAACTTGAGTCATATTGCCATCATATTGCAGTCTATAAAAAAAGTGGTTGTACTTGTATAGCGCTTTTTTACCTTTTTAAGGAACTCAAAGCACTTTGACACTATTTCCACATTCACCCATTCACACACTGATGGCGGGAGCTGCATTGCAAGGCGCTAACCAGGACCCATCAGGAGCAAGGGTG
The DNA here is from genome assembly GCF_033978685.3 of Nerophis lumbriciformis. Lineage (NCBI taxonomy): Eukaryota > Metazoa > Chordata > Actinopteri > Syngnathiformes > Syngnathidae > Nerophis > Nerophis lumbriciformis. The sequence continues at coordinate 36,528,812 of NC_084565.2, forward strand.
AAGTGTCTTGCTCAAGGACACGACGGACGTGACTAGAATGGTAGAAGGTGGGGATCGAACCAGGAACCCTCAGGTCGCTGGCACGGCCACTCTCCCAACTTCGCCACGCCGTCTACACGTATCTCTTATGTGTGACTGCCATCTACTGGTCACACTGATCATTTCACCATGTACCAAACAAAATAGCATCGAGGTCGGTAAGCAGAAATGTTGATTTTGCATAATATTGCGAAACAAAACGCCAGATAAAATGTCTTACCTTATACACACACACCATAATAATACTCTTATGTTGAAGCACAGTACAATCCATCAAGCGGTGCGGCTTCATAGCTTACCAAAGTCGTACTAAAACATTTTGATGGATTTTTGAGCGCCGTGTGTAATTTTCTATATTTTCAATGGAACATATAAAATGTTGTCGTTGTTAACTTGAGTCATATTGCCATCATATTGCAGTCTATTAAAAAAATGGTTGTACTTGTATAGCGCTTTTTTACCTTTTTAAGGAACTCAAAGCACTTTGACACAATTTCCACATTCTGTCATGTCTGTGTAATCATGTTTTGTTTTAAGACATGTTTTGTTTAGTTTCTGGCTTTTCACTCCCTTGTCTTGTTTGCATGATTACCCATTAGTTTCACCTGTTCCACGTTTGGACTCATTGTGCACTCTTGTTTGTCACCATAGCAACCATTAGTTTTCACCTGTCACGTCACGCACCTGTTTCACGTTTTGAGTCACGCACCTGTTTTCGTTAATCATGTCTGTGTTATTTAAGCTTTTCATTTTCTGTTGTTCGTCCTGACGACATCTCCACATTTATGCTTATGTACTCTCTTCATCCTCTAAGATCCTGCTTCATGTCCCTTGTCAAAGTAAGTTTTTGTTCCATGTTTATAGTCTTTTTGTTTTTCATAGTTTGTTCTCTGCCACTGTGCGTGCTTTTCATTTGTACTTTTTTGCTATAGTCTTTTGGTTTCATAGTTTATTCTCCGCCACTGTGCGCGCTTTCGTTTATTCCTTTTTTTTTAATAAATATAAATAAATCATGTACCTTCATTCCCGTCTCGCCCGAGCCAACTTTCCTTTGCATCCCGGAAAAGCACACACCCAAGACCTAGTCCTGACACATTCACCCATTCACACACATTCACACACTGATGGCGGGAGCTGCATTGCAAGGTGC
>NC_084565.2:36537500-36540000 GCF_033978685.3 Nerophis lumbriciformis
CAATCAGCAACACTTGTAATCAGTCTTGTGACGTGTCACACCACCGTCTTGTTCATAATTAACGATGGGAAACCTCACCTACTTTTGTCACCTTCCTCTTTGCTTGGCTTCCAAAACTACTTTTCATGATGTAAATAAGCTCTTTATATCCAAGTATTTAGATATAAATGTGGCACATTAGCATGTTTTTATGTAGTTGCTATCATCTTTTCTCCCCGTTATACTCATTGGCTGGAGAAAAAAAAAAAGTGAGAAAGTTTGTGCGGCTCCCAAACATTTTCCCACCAATGTGCAAAAAATAGGTATATTTAATTTATATTTAATTGTTTTTTTTTTAACATGACTCATATGTTAGAGGTGACAAAACCTGTTATTATTAGTCTAATTACTTTCTACTTGTTTTCTTTTTAATACAGTTTCTTCCATCCATCCATTTTCTACCGCTTATTCCCTTCGGGGTCGCGGGGGGCGCTGGAGCCTATCTCAGCTACAATCGGGCGGAAGGCGGGGTACATCCTGGACATGTCGCCACCTCATCGCAGAATACAGTTTATTGTTACACTTTATTCAGTGAAAAAGTTTGGACACACCTTCTCATTTCAATGCGTTTTCCTTATTTTCATGACTACCGTATTTTTCCGAGTATAAGTCGCACCGGAGTATAAGTCGCACCTGCCGAAAATGCATAATAAAAAAGGAAAAAAAACATATATAAGTCGCACTGGACTATGAAAAAAAATGCGACTGATAGTCCGAAAAATACGGTATTTACATTGTAGATTGTCACTGAAGGCATCAAAACTATGACACCTGTGAAGTGAAAACCATTTCAGGTGACTACCTCTTGAAGCTCATGGAGAGAATGCCAAGAGTGTGCAAAGCAGTAATCAGAGCAAGGGGTGGCTATTTTGAAGAAACAAGAATATAAAACATGTTTTCAGTTATTTCCCCTTTTTTTGTTAAGTACATAACTCCACATGTGTTCATTCATAGTTTTGATGCCTTCAGTGACAATCTACAATGTAAATAGTCATGAAAATAAAGAAAATGCATTGAAATGAGAAGGTGTGTCCAAACTTTTGGCCTGTACTGTATTCCATCCATCCATTTTCTATCCAAGGTCGGGTCGCGGGGGCAGCAGCCTAAGCAGGGAAGCCCAGACTTCCCTCTCCCCAGCCACTTGGTCCAGCTCTTCCCGGGGGATCCCGAGGCGTTCCCAGGCCAGCCGGGAGACAGTCTTCCCAACGTGTCCTGGGTCTTCCCCGTGGCTTCCTACCACCCCAAACACCTCCCCAGAAACAAAGATTGTGGATGACTGACAAGAGGCTCACTCTCTCTGTCCAGTGGCGACGTGCTTTACACCACTGCATCCCACGCTTTGCATTGGACTTGGTGATGTATGGCTTAGATGCAGCTGCTTGGCCATGGAAACCCATTCCATGAATCTCTCTGCGTACTGTACGTGGGCTAATTGGAAGGTCACGTGAAGTTTGGAGCTTTGTAGCAACTGACTGTGCAGAAAGTCTTTGCACTATGCGCTTCTGCATCCTCTCTGTCAGTTTACGTGGCCTACCACTTGGTGGCTGAGTTGCTGTTGTTCCCAAACTCTTCACTTTTCTTATAATACAGTTCACTTTGGAATATTTAGGAGCGAGGAAATTTCCCGACTGGATTTGTTGCACAGGTGGCATCCTAGGACAGTTTCACGCTGGAAATCACTGAGAGCGGCCCCAGTTTATTGCGCGTACGCACGCTTAATACATGAGGCCCCAGGAGAGAGCACATTCCCAGCCTCTCGTGATCTCCTTTGACACCGCAGGCCAAGCATCTCAAGGACCACTTCAAATAGGCCAGGTCCGGCGCGACCACGTGACCCGCCTCGGTCTGTCTCATCGCGGCGAGAGTCCCGCTGGGATCGGCTGGGAGGGAGCAAAGTGCACGTCAGCGCTCGGCATAGTTGCATGCAAACAAGCCTGGAAGACTGACCTCCCCCTCCACACAGACACACACAAAAAATACACACAGCTCGCTTGAGCCATCTCACAAACTGCTCTGTGTTTTGTCTCACACACACACACACACACACATTCTTGTATTCCTTACCTTCTAGAGACCTCCGAAAAATGCCTACCTCTTTAGGACCACCTTTTCTAGATTTATAAAGATGTGTATTTACAACATGAATAATATATACATACTATGCAAAATAGGAATTTCACAAGAAAAACTTAGAATTGAGGCAGTCTTATAATAAAAGTCGTCATTTTACTCAACGCAAGTCAACATTTTACAAGAAAAACCGAACATTTGTGCAATATTATGATAAAAGTTGGAATTTTACTCAATAACAGTCGCAATTTTACAAGAAAAGCTTAACATTTTGGCAATTTTATGAAAAGAGTCGTAATTTTACGCCACAAAAGTCCCAATTTTATAAGAAAACTTTAACATTTTGGCAATATTATAATAATAATCGGAATTTTACTTGGAAAAATGATGA